>NC_067398.1:694288311-694413311 GCF_016432865.1 Antechinus flavipes
GGGCAGCTCCTTCCGCCCCCGAGGCCCCGGCCATGGGCCACGGGCTTCGCAGCTCCCACCTCCTGACAGCCACCGGGGAGCTGGGGCTGCCGTCCCCATTTCACAGATGAGGAAACCGAGGCACTAGATTACGTGACTTGTCCAAGGTGACACAGTCAGTAAGTGTGAACTTGGGTTTTCCTATTGGGGATCCCACTGACCCAAACGCACTCATCTCCTTCCCCTTCCTTCCCCCCCAGCCCTCACCCTACACGTGGGCAGGAGGCTGGGGGGGAGGTAGGGCGAAGACCCTAAGACTTTTGGGGGTGATCGCGGCTCCCCCACTGAAAGAAACAGGTCAGACGAGTGCGGGGGAGAAGGTGGTTCCCTTTCCCTAAGGCTCCCTCCCCTGGCGCCCCCCGTGGGGGAAAGTTCCCAGCTCAGCCCACTCCGTCCGGAGATGGGCCCCTGACCCTTCCCCTCTGCCTCCCCTGCCCAGTGGTTCCAATAGGGACAGAGTGTTCTTCCCCAGCGGGAGCTCGGACCTTAATCTAAGGCCCTCGGGGCCACGGCCCACCCACGGGGCAGCGCGCTCCCATCCTGGGCCCCCAGGCCGCTGGCCCCAGGGCGGGAGGGCCCAGTGCTCCTGCTGGCCCCTGGGGAGGCTGGGACAGCGCGGGCACGAGGGAGACCCCCCCCCCCCGTGCGGCCAGAGGGGTCCCAGGGAGGCCGTGGCCTCGGGAACCCCCCCCCCCCGGTGCGGCCAGAGGGGTCCCAGGCGGATGTGGCGGCCCCCGGGCCGGGCTAGGGCCAGTGGGGGATGGGAGGTGGCGTTCATCTTCCGTGCTCTCCTTGGGGAGTCTGGGGGCAGGGAGGGGGATCCCCCTGCTCCCTCCGCCTGCCCGAGGGCCCCGAGCTCCCCCTCGGCAGCGCCAGCGAATCCCACCAGCCCCTGCCACGGAGACCCCTTAGCCAAGGCCCCTACGAGTGGGAGCATCAGACAGAGCAGAGCTTCCCACGGGAGGCCCCGGCCCTCGGCTCCCCCGCTCGCAGGAGGCCGGACGCCTAACAGATGGGGCTGGGGGCGGGGGGTCCCAGCAAAGGTCCCCTCGGCTGCCGGGGGGGCTCAGGGGGCGAGGGCAGGGGGGAGAGCGGGGGGAGGGTGAGCCGTCGAGCTGACCCCTCGCTCCCGGGCCCCCCTCACAGACAGGACCAGAGCCGGCCTCCGTCCCGCTGCCCTCTGCCCCACCGAGGAGGGGAGCCGTGAGGGCACCTCCGCTGGTCCGGAGGCCCCCTCACCCCCAGGGTCCCTCCTGAGTCTCTCAACATGGGAAGGGGTCGGGAGCCATCTTCCCACAGGGACCTCCTGCGTTTCTCTGCCGGCCGGGATCCCCACTCTCGCCTAAGCTCAGAGAAAGGCGGAAAAGGTGGAGGCGGCTGGGGGGCTGGCACCGGGAGAGCCCAGAGCGCCACCAGGGGGCCCAGTGCCCGGGCAGAGGCGCCGCCCCAGTCCCGGCCCTGTCGCTAAGGATTCCGTCACCGCCCTTCGGGGCCCGGGGCCGGCGCCGTCCTGCTGGGGCCGAAGAGGAGCCCCCCCTGCGGCCGGCGCCCCAGGCCCACTGCGCCCCCTGCGGCCGGCGCCACTCACCTCATCCATCTTCTCCGAGGCGGGCGTCCGCTCCCCGGCCATGTCCTTGGCCGCGTCGGCCCCGTGGCCCAGAAGTCCAGCTGGGTCGGGGGGGCCGGGCTCCGGGGGGGGCCGGGGGCCCAGGCCCAGGCCCAGGTCCTCCTCGTCGTCCGAGTCCGGCAGGGGGGTGGGGCTGATGTCCTCCAGGCCCGTGCTGGAGGGGCGAGAGGAGGGGGTCTGGCCCCGGAAGCCGGGCTGGGAACTGGAGCCGAAGGCGGGCAGGGGGGAGAGCTGCGAGGAGGAGGAGGAGATGGGGCTGCCCTCCATGCGGAGCTCTGTGTCCGAGTCGTGTTCGCGCAGGAAAGGGAGCTTGGTTCTCTGCTCCTTCAGTAACATCTCGATGCGGGAGTCCAGGCTGTCGTGGGGCTTCTCGGAGGCGGGCGGGGAGGCCTCCAGGGTGGGCGTCCCGGGGCTGGTGCAGCGCTCGGGGCTCCAGCCGAAGCTGGGCCCCCCGCCGGGCTCCAGGCTGTTCAGCTCGGGGGGCGGCGGCGGCAGCGGGGGTCCCGGGGGGGTCTCGGGCCTCTCTTTGGCCAGAGGGGCGGCGACGGCCGGGGGCTCGAGCGGGGGCTGGGCCCGGCGGTACTCCCCGCCGTCTCGGGCCCCCGGGGCAAAGGCCGGCAGAGCCGCCGGCTCCTCGGGGTGCGGGGCGAACAGGGCCGGGGCCTGGTAGGGGGAGAAGGCCGACTTGTAGTTGGAGCCGGAGTGGCCCCCGGGGGCGGAGGGGGGCGTGTGGGAGTACTGGGCGGCCTCCGGCTGGGCGTGGGGCTTGTAGGAGCCGGAGCCGCCGGCCCCGCCAGAGGCGGCCGCCGCGCCGAACGCGTGCTCCGAGGAGCGGAAGGCGCCCGACGAGTTGTGGACGTAGTGGTGCTCGTGGCGGCGGTTGTAGGCGTCCGTGAACTTGGTCTCGTGCCGGCGGGCCTTGTAGCCCGAGTCCTGGCTGTAGTGGTAGGAGGGGGTGGGCTGGCGGCTGGAGTAGCTCGAGTCTTGCGAGAAGGGGGTGCCCAAGCGGGGGGTGAGGGGCGTGCACTGGCCGTACGAGTTGGGGGTGTCCAGGCGGCTGCTGGAATAGGCGGTGTCGTGGGAGAAGGGCGTGCTGCTGTTGGGGGTGACCGACGCCGAGGAGCCCGCCGAGGGCACGCTGCCATCCTTCAGGCGCTTCAGGGCATCTGTCAGCTGGACGGGGGAGAGAGACCGGGGCCTAAGGCACGGAGCCGGACCCCTGGCATCCGCCCCCGCCGGTGAGCCCCTCACTGGGTCCCATCTACTGAGACCCTCCCCCTCCAGGAGGCGATCAGAAGGCGGGCCTTCGTCACTTCTGGGACCCCCAGCCAGAGGCCAGGCCTCTGCCACTTCTGTCCCGTCCCGGGACCCCCGGCCCCTCTGTCACTTCTGTCCCGTCCCGGGACCCCCGGCCCCTCTGTCACTTCTGTCCCGTCCCGGGACCCCCGGCCCAGAGGAGGTGCTTGGGAAACATTCCCATCCCTCAGAGCCCAGAAACCCAAATCGGGAGCCTGGCCCGTCTGTGAGACGCCCAGCGAGTCCCTCGAACTGTCTGCCTTCCTCCGGCCCAGGTGGCCCTGGGGGAGACGGCCCCGTCGGTTTAAGTCAGGTGGGATTGTTTCCTGCTCCCTAACTCTCTGCCCGGCAGTTGACTCTAGGTCCTCCTTCGCCCCTGCCCTTCCTGACCCCTGCCCACCAACGCCAGTCTTGGCCAAAGGCCGAGAATGACGAGAAAGGCTCTCGCCTCCTGTCCGCAAAGAACTTTCTTGTCGTGAAAGGGGCCACGGGGCAGGAAGTCCAATCCCTCCCCCAGATCCTCACTCCACATTTTACAGATAAGGAAACCGAGGCCCAGGGAAATTGAGTAATTCAAGTAATTAATTTTAAATTTGTGAGTAGCATTAATTGAGAGCTAGAAGGAAAAGGGAAGCAGTGGAGAGAGAGGAAAAAAATAAACTTACCCAAGATCACAGAGGTTGTAAGTGAGAGGCTGAGATAAATTTATAGAAGGCAAAGGCTAGAGTTTCGGGGTGAGGGACCCTGTAAAGGGGCAGGGGTCACTGGGGAAACACACTCACACTCCCCAGACCAATCTTAAAACCTGATCTTATTCAAGGATTCTGCTCTACTGGATTTACTGGGGACTGCAAAGGGGACAGTTCAGCAAAATGGCCCCAATCCCCTACAGCTGAGCCTTGTTTCAAGCAGAGCGCTCTTTCCCCAAAATCTTTTTGAAAGCGTTCCCTTTGTAAGAGAGCCCTTCCTGAATCCAACTCCTGGGGAAACCGAGGCACACTCACCAACTAAGTCAGCCCGGCAAGGGAGGAGTCGTCCCTTTATAATTTCCAGGGATCGGGGAGAGGGAAAGAGAAGGGGAGGAAGGGAAAAAAAGAATCCAGATCACGCCAAAAAGCAGAGGCAAGAGTTGTGGCAGAAGATCTCGAGGGAAGTCGAAGAATATTCGGCGAGGAAAACACAAAGCCAGATGGTTTGTTTAAGCAGCTGAGAGTTCTAGTCCCTGCTCCCTCTTCCCCATCCCCAAGGCAGGGTCCAGGACCAGAGTTCCTGCTCTAGCTTCCTCCAAGGAGGAGAAGGCAAGTCGGCCCCGGGCCCATCATCAAAAATACAGGCTCGGAGGTCAAACCGCCATCATGGTCCCTGCAGCTTCTAACCCATCTGGGCGCGGAGAAAGACATTTCGCCGAAGTAAGTGGCCCTCCCCGGGCTGCTCCCAGAGACATCTGCTGGAGGGGGGCCTTGCTCCGGGCCTACAGGCACGGCGGGAGAGGGGACACCGAGCAAGAAACTTCTTTTCCCCAGGTAGAGGCTTTTGGATAAGTTTCTTGGGAAGTACGGGGGGGCGGGGAGGGGAGGGAGAGGAGAGGAACATGCATTTATTAAACACCCACTGCATGCACAGGCACTTCCAGCCATCTCCTTTGATCCTCACACCGACACTAGGAGGTAGGTAATATTCTCCCTGAGGTAGATAACTGTGCTACTAAAGAAACTGAGGCAGCCAGTGCTTGCCAGGGTCACGTCATAGTCCGGGTCTGAGGATCTCAACCTCCCCAACTTGTGGAGCATCCCCGGCTACGGGATCAAAACGGCCCTTCAGCAAAACTGGGGCCACGGAGGGGATCAGCGGGGAGAAGGGACGGCCCTTTCTAAGCTGGGCCGGGGCTCAGCCCCTAGGGAGAAGCCCCCTGGGGCACCACGTCGGCTGTTGTTTGGGAGGATTTTTGCATTTAAAAAAGGGAGCGGGTCCCTGGTTCAGCTCCACGGGGATGCAGACTACGTCTTGGGTGAGGGGCTCAGTTGTCACCAATGGGGACGGCTAAGGGACTGGGGGTCTGTCCACATTCGGCCACTGCGGGTAAAAATCTCATCTCCTTTTGTGAGCCTCAGTCTCCCCGGGTCTAAAACAAAGGGTCTGATTTAAGAGCGACCAGCCCGCGGGCTCCCCAAGGACAGGGACAGGGTCCAAAAGGGGTCTTCACTCGCGAATTGGGAAAGAGCAGCCTCCCCTGGAGACTAGAATCGCTTTGGACAAGGCGCATGAAGAAGAGACTCCAGAGCCAGGAGGGACAGCCTTTCCCTGGGCCTAGTTGTGCATATTCTGCTTCACACATCCATTCTCATCCGCACTCCCCAATGGAAGCAGTGCTAGTGTCACCACTCCCATTTTACAGATGTGAAAACTGAGTCAGCCACCTGGTGTCTAGGAGCGGCTGCTTCCTTCACCCACCCACAGCCAGCCCCTGCGAGGGTCAGCTAGGGCTCAGAGGAGTTGGGAGGAAGGAAGGCCCCCGGCCCCCCGAGGAACCACCCGCTCACCTGCAGAGTTTTATTGACCGTGGGAGAGGTGTCCAGCTCGAGGCCCACCGGCAGGGTCTGGGGGGTATAGAGGCCATTCACCAGCAGCTCGTAGAATCGCATCCGAGTTTCGCCTGCGCAGACCACGGGGAAGAAGACGTCTCATTAAGTGAGCAGGGACGACCCGGCCGCTTACCTCTGCACTGAATGCCGGGGACCACCCAGGGCAACCCAGGCTCTAGAGGGACAGCTGTGGAGATAAGGGATGGAGCAGTACAGGACAGAGCAGGGAAAAGCGCCTCCAAGTCCATTTTTTCTCTGAGGACCCCGATGGCGAGAGACGCCCACCTAGCCGGGGTCTGCTCGGGGCCCTGATCCCGACGCCCCTCACTCTCCTTTTCCCGAAGGGGCTGTGGGAGGACCGCCCAGGTGCCCCCTTTGCTGGGCTCCCGGCTAACTCGGCTCCTCTCCCTTCCCGTCCTCAGCCCCAAGCTAAGCTCAGCCCTTCCTCCTCCGGGCCAATCCAGTGACCAGACGCCCTATTCTCTGGGACCCGCGAGCCCGGGCGCTGAGGGAGCCTCTGACGCGAGAGGATTTAAATGAGCCCCTCTGCCCCAAACCCAGTCAGTGGGTGCCGGGACGCCTGGGACCCAGAGGGGGAAAGGAGTGAGACCGGGCAAAGTCCCCCAGACTTTTATTTTTAACCCTTCAGCTTCTTGGAAGCTACTGCTCGGAGAGCCCTGGGACGAGGGCCCAAAGCCAGGGCACACACATTAGGGCAAGTTTGACTTTTTTTTTTTTGGGGGGGGGGGGATAAAAATACACTAGAACCACCCAGCACTAAAAGGAACACAATATCACAGACGGAGACTCGCGAGGGACCTCAGCGGCCATCGGTCTGACCAGACCTTACAGACACGGAAACCGAGGCCCGGAAAAATGGCTGCTCAACCGAACCGGGTCCTGGGACTCGGGGCTCCCAGAAGTAGCCAAGCCCCCTGAGCAGACTCCGGCCCTCATTTATTAACAAGTCCAAGGGCGGGCAGCCCCCCAGTCTCACTAGCTCTCCTCCTTCCCCCGGCCAGATCCCTAAAGCGAGAAAGGTAGCGAGCCCTTCTGCCAGAATTACTGGCCCATGGAGCCTCACAGCTGCAGACGCCCGACCGGATGGGGAGACCTTCACGAGCAGGACCCCTCTAGGACAGGGCTGAGATATGCAAAGCAGCTCCATTCCTTGAGTTACAGTAAACTTTCCTCTTTTCTTGAAATGCCCCATCAGTTCCTGGTGGCTTCAGGCCCTTTTCGATCAGAGCTGAGTGATTTATGAGAACCGGGGGCAGGGGGGGATGAGCCTTGCTGAGAGATCCCACCTTCATCCCCCCCCCCCACTGATTCTGAATTTAAAAGTTACTGGAAATTAGAAAGGGGGGGGGGCAGAAGTGAGAGAGGAGGAGGGCAAAGTCCAGCTCCAGGGACTGGGTCTTCCGCTCCCCTCTCCCCTCACTGTGCCTAGCCCTGGGCCGGCCAATCATTAAGTGCTTGTTCCCTGACCAAGGGGGAGGAAGATCAGAGCTGGCAGGATCACTGCAATACCAAGGACCAGGCTATTCTAGCTGGGGGGAAGGGGGAGGGGGGATTCTCTTTTCCTGGATTTTTAGGCTTGTTCTTTTCCTGTTCCAGGTAACTACACTGACGGTGCCTCGGAAGGAGAAAGGCCAGTCCCGAGTTGCAGTCAGAGCCCGGCCGGGGCCACCCAGGACACGCTCCGGGACCCCGCTTTCCTGGGTCCGGGCACAAGGGAGGCGTGACAGGGCAGCCGGCACACTCCCGCCTTTGGATCATCACCCCTCCCCATCCACTAGGAAACCCTATTTTGCCTAAAACTCCCTGAGAAAGCCCACAGACAGATCCTGAAGCCAAAGTACGGGGGTCCCTGCGGCAGGCCGGAGTAATCCCGGAGAAACAAGGGGGGCGAACGAGCGGCTCCCGAAGCGGCCCCTCCGCCCCCACCCTCCCCTTTCCTGTTTTTAGAGGCAAACGGCAGAGACCTGGGCTTTTTTTTTTCACACCGTGGAGGGATTCCTGCAGAGAGGAAGTGCTGCTATCCCTTTAAGAGGGAGTGAGGCAAGAAACACAGTTGTCAACGCCTGTGCAGGATTCTGGAGCAGCCCGACTTCATCATTCACTATTTATCAATGAAATAGCTGCCCCCGTGGGCTACCGGGAGATGGGAGGGTCGGAGCCCCGCGGTTTCGTTCCCCTCACTTTGTTTACGCGGTCACACCCCCCTCAACAGATACAAACACCCCAGTAAACAAAAGGGGGCCCCAAGAGCACAGGGGACCGGTTAAAAACCACGATACAAAGGTTGGGAGGGGGGAGCCCGGGAGGCGCTGGGGGAAAAGGGTAAGCCCAACTGGGGCTAATTTTCTGAGTGGTCCCGGTGGGGGGGTGGGGGTGGCCAAGGACTGGAGCATTTTGTAAATTACGGCTCGTCTCCTAGCAACAGACAACACATTGGGCTCCACGTGATTCTGCCCCGGGTCGGGGAGGGGAGGGGGGCAAAAAAATAAAAAAGGGAGGAGGCTTCAGAGGGGGGAAAAATTGATTCCTTAACCGAGAAGCCGGGGAAGGGGAAGCAGTTTGAAGAGGAAAGCCGAAGGATCAACACGAGCCGCTTCTTCCGACTCCCTTCCCTCACCTTCCCCGCCAGCTCCTCCAGGATCTACCCACCTTTAGTGTCCAGTTCCACGTGAATGATGTTGCCCATGACCGAGGTGTTGTGTAAATGCTGCACGGCCTCCCGAGCCCCCTTTACGGTGGCAAAGACCACCTTGGCAATGCCCAAGTGTTTCTTGTTCTTGGGGTTGTAAAGGATCTCCACCTCCTCCACCTCCCCATATTTCTTGCACATGTCGGTCAGGAAGTTTTCCCTGATGTTGTCATTCAGTTTGGCAAAAGTCACCTGCTTGGGAGGCACCGGCCCCACGTAGAACTCATCGATCTGCAAGTGGGGAGGGAGGGCACGGCAGGAATTTCAGGGAAGAAGGGGCGATCCGGATGGGAAAAAAAAAAATTCCAGTTCAAAAGAAGAGACTGGCTCAGCATCGTGTCCCCAGTGTCCCCCTCCCCCCCACCTCAAACCTTAAGGAGGTAAAAAAATAAATAAATAAATACACACACACTTTTTTTTTTAAATGCACGCGGGCGGGGACAGAAAGCTGAGGATTAAATCGTTTGGAACGTGGAAGTCCTCGGGTTCGGAAGGAAGGGGGGGATATGAAACAGTTTCTCTCTCCTTCCCCTCCCCCTACTTCCCTGACGTAGGACTCCCCCCTGCTCAAGGGCCTTTCCCCCCCCTTTAAATGGAAGGGGGAGGGTAGCCGGGGAGGGGGTGTTCCCTGGTGCCAGTGACACCCTTTACCTCAAGAGCTGCCCCCCCCTCAAGGGATGTCTCTGGAAACACACCCCCCTCCAGGCCAGTGGGACAAAGTATCCACAGCCTCCCTCCCTCCCTCCCTGCCGAGTCTACAATCTGGATGGTTGTTGCAATGTTGACAGCAGAAGCCGGGCGGCTCTAAACACCAGTTTGTTCCCCCCCTCCCCATACACACACACAGACAGGCGGGAACCGGGGCCATGTCCTTCCCAACGGTATTTTAGAACTCGGGGTAATCCCCCCATAAGTCGAAACTTCCCCGGCCAGGGAAAGGGGTCACTACCTTGAATTTGGGGACACGAAGTTCCAACTCCTTGGTTTTTGTCCATGTCCTTCTGACTCTCGGGTCCTCGATTTTCACCGAGAGAAAGCATTGAGTCTGGGGGGGGGGGGGAGGGAGGGAGGGAAAGAAAAAAAAATAGAGTTCTGAGATTGAAGGCAGGGGGTGGGGGCGGGAACACACATACAACTCCAGAGAAATGTGGATAGAGGAAGCAGCCCCTTCCCCTCCGTGCTCCCTCCTCCCCCATGTGTCAAAAGTCAGGAGCTGAAAGAAGGGGGTGGGGGGAAACACAAACCCGACCGGACCCGAAGGAGGTGGGCTGGGAAGCTGACAGTTGAACACTGACCGGGGGGGAAAGCTACTGAGGGTTTCCCCCTGACGTTTCCCATCGAAAGGGGAGGGGGGAGGTCCCGGCAGGTCCTCTCGCCCTTTGGGCCCTGGAAGGAGGAGGAGGAAGGAGGGGGGTGCAGCAAGAAAGGAAGGAGAGAGAGACACCCCCCACTCTACTCACAGCCTTGCTGAAATGCTGTCCATCGTAACGGTAGAGTTTATGCTGCCCCTTCTTCAGCTCGGGGTCAATAATCAACTTGTAACTTCTCCAATGGTGGTTTCTTTTCTCCCCCGACGGTCCAGGCTGCTGGTGGTGGTGGTGGCTACTGCTCTCCATGCCGTTAACCCAACCTGAAAAACGACCGACACCAAGTTGTGTCTCTCCCGCAGCGGCAAGGGCGGCTTTCAAAAATTTAAAAAAAAAATAGCCCCCCAAAGCCTCCACCCCCTCCCACCGGAGCCTTCCCCGTCTCCAAAGAACCGGGAGATTATTTCTGTAAAAAAAGAGATCGGAGCAGCCAGCTCGCCCGCCCGCCTGCCCGCCTGCCCGCCAGGCAGCCAGCCGGCCAGCCACCAGGCTGCCCGCTGCCCCCTTCCCCGGGCGGACAGGAGCGATCCCGGGCTAGGGAGCAGGCAGCGGCGGCGGCGGCGGCAGCCCGAGATGAGCGGCGGTGGCGGCGGTGGCGGCGGCGGTGGCCGGGGCAGGAGGGGGGAAGCTCACTTGAACTCTGCTTTTTGCCATGATCTTCGGCGTGGCTGCTCCCTCGCCCCCCGGCCCGGATCCCTCGGAAGGCCATGGTGCCGCTGGGGCTCGGGGCTGGGGGGTCGCGGGCCGCCGCCGCCACCAGCCCGCTCCCGCTCCTCCTCCTCCCAGCCACCCCCCCAGCCTGGCTCCGCCGCGGCCTCCACTGGCCTCTCCCGGGGAGGGGGGAGGGAGAGAAGGAGGGAAGGGGAGGGGAGGGGAAGGAGGGAGGGGAGAGGAAGGGGGGAGGGGGAAATAGGGAGCCCCTGCTTACATCCCCGCCGGGCGCCGGCCTCCCTGCGCGACCAGCCTGTACATGGTGTTCCCCGCGGGAGCCGAGGCTGGGGCGGCCGGACCGGGGGCTAGCTGAGGCTGCTGCTGCTGCTGCTGCTGTTGCGGCGGCGGCGGCGGCGGCGGCGGCTGCTGCTGCTGCTGCCGCTGCTGGAGGAGGCGGCTGGCGGCAGCGGCTCGGCTCCCAGTCCCCGCACATCCCACAATACACCGCTATGGAGCCCGACCCAATCTCTCACCCTCCTCCTCCTTCCTCCTCCTCCTCCTCCTCCTCCTCCTCCTCCTCCTCCTCCTCCTCCTCCACTCTCCTCTCCCCCTGGCGCTCGCAGCAGCTGCGCTGCAACCCCCCCTACCCAGCCAAGGCCACCCCCCAACCGACTCTCCCCCAGCCTGGGGCGGAGGCCCGAGGGCCTGAGCGGGGGGGGGGGGGGGGGAGAGGCCCCGGGGACAGGCTTTTAATTAATGCATTTTATTATCTCTGGAGGAGGATCGAGATCTTGCCTAGGAGGGAGGATTTGGGAAAGGGGGAGGGGGGTCCTTTCCTCCTCCCTCTCCGAAATCTGTTTCCCCGGGCCCACTGTGCCGGGCGCAGCCAGCGTTTACCTTCGGTCTCCTACACTGTTTTAGAAACGAGATGGACTGGAGGTGGGACCGCCTGACTTGGGTTTTATTTGGGGGGGGTGTGTATGTGTGTGTGTTTTAAGTCGAGGAAGGACGGGGGGGAGTCTCGGCGCGGGATCTCCTAGAGCTGCAAGCCAGGGATACCCCCTCCTTTACTTGGTTTCCCTCTTCCTCCTCGTCTGCCCCGGCACCCCCAGCAACCTCGGAGCAGAGAACAGGATTTCCAAATTAGCATTACGCTGCAATCATTGGGCTTTGCTGGAGGAGGCAGACCGACCCCGGCGTGCTTTTCTTTCCTCCCCTCTTCTTCCCCTCCCCCCATTCGGAAGGACTTTTTTCTCCCCCTCTACTTTTTTTTTAATTGTCCGGTCCGCGTCAAATCCCCCTTCCCCCCATACTTTCCCCAAACTCGAGTGAGTCGCTTTCTACATTCATTTTTTTTTTCTTTATTAAAGGTCCTGGGACTGGCGGCGACCAATCAGCGCGCAGCTTCCATTTGGTCGCTTCTACCCCAAAGCACCCGGTGCTTCTTCTCAGTTACACTATTACGGGGGGAGGAAGGGAGGGAGCAATGGGTGTTTTTTTTTTCCCCTTCTCTTCCTTCCTTCCTCGCTCCCTCCCTGCCTCCTCCTGGCTGAAGAGGAGGCTGCTTGTCTTGCTTCTGCTTCACGGTGGTTCGTCTCATATTGGGGGGTATTTGGGGGGTTTGTAATTGGGCCGTGGTGCGGTAATTGGCTGATTCAGGGCGCCAGCGCCCTTGAGCCAATCAGCGCGAAGCTTCTATGGGGCTTGAGTTATTAGACGCGGATCTCCAAACATCCGTCATCAGACAAGCCAAGGAGAGGCCAACATTCAGGGAGCCATTTTTCTGCCATGGAATTAAATGGCCAAGTGGGTTTTCCTTTGTTCCAAAAGGGGGAACGCTTTTCCTTTGACTCCACCATCCAGTGCAGGATTGCCCCGTGTCCTGTCCAATGTTGGTCACCAAAGCTAAAGGACCGATGGAAGAAGGAAGACTTCATTTTTTTAAGTGATTTTGGATTTTGCTTTTTTCTCCTTATGACCTGGAATCCATCTTTGTCTTGTATAACTAGGTCATAGCCCACCATTAATGTCAGCAGTTTAAAAATTTTGAATCCAAAAAAACCTTAAGTAAATAACATATTTATTTACTTTTTTCCTTTTTTTTTTTTTGGCTGGGGGAGTGGGGACGGGGCTTGAGCTGTCTAATCTGTATCCTCTTGACTGAACAATAAATTTTTTAAAATATATATATAACTTCCTCTATTAAACACTTAAACCTGGCCATCTTATTAACTCCTCTCCTCTCTTAACAAGGTAATGTTTTAAATGTAGAGTTTTAGGAAATAATGAATTCTGGCTGTTCTAAGCCAAAAAAAATGTAAGCCATTAATGCTATGTTGTTCTTTTAAATTCTTCTCTGTTGTAAGTACCCAATCCATTCTGTCCTTATTTAAGTTCAGTGTTCATGTTAATGTTACCTTAATGTCCTAATTTCTGAGCCTTCATCTATCTGCATGTCTGTTTTTTTGTCTCTCCTTGTCGAATTTCAAAACCAGATTTCATGCCTTTAGACGAGATAACTTTAGGCTTTAAGAAATGTTTACGGTTTATGCTAGCTAGCTTTATTTCCAATTAATTGAAAGATTTTCTTTAAGCAACCCTTCTTTTGAGGGCGACAGCTCTGGTTTCTCCAGTCTTGAGGGGGGGGGGGGGAAGAGAGAAGAAAGCCCCACTCTTCTGCAGAGACTGAACTGGTCACAGGAAACTAGACTGAAACCCCTTCAAACAAGCCCTAAGCAATTGCTTCCAAACGGCATTATTAAACTGGGCAGCCTTTTCTCTAGTCGTTGGGGCGATCGGGGGGTGCGAAGGGGCTAGCTCTCCTTTGTCTCCCGTTTTGCCTGAAGCGTCTGTTTTTTACCTTTTGTCTCAGAAATGACTCTTAATACCCTTGCCCTAGCCAGCCCCACCGGCGAAGCCAGCCAGCCTTCGGCCGAACCTTGGGAAAAGTTTGCTGAATTCGAAGGCGATGAAATTGACATGACATTGTAACTGACAAAAAGGTAGTGACCTTCCCCCCAGCCCCGTGATAATAATAATAATCCCAACAAACTCCAACAAAATGGTGGGTTTTTTTCTTACAATAACATCACCAAACCAACGCCCAAGTTCACCTTCCAGACTCCATTGCGCCAAGCTGAGCACCGGTAAGTAAAAACGTGCCTTTTAAAAGCCCTTGGAACAAAAGCGGCCGGAGCAGGCCCCGCGCCGCAGACTGCTCCGAGCCGAGGGGCTGAGCCTGCCTGGGTCTCCCAGCCTCTGGTCGGTTGTGGTTGGCGAGGAGGGGCAGGCAATGTGGACAGTGGAGACAGGCTAGAGAGATACACTGGGGCGGGAGGGGGGCGACGAGGGTCTTGTACCCAAGGATTGGGGGCATTTCTCCGTGGTCTGAGGGGGTGCTTTGGGGGTGACTTCTTTCGGAGGGAATGAACGCTCCCCCCCAGGCTTTCTGCAGTCCCACACCCTTGACCACCCCCGCTGCTGGGGGTGGGGGGGAGAACGGGACGACGACTTTCGGCGCTTTTTCTCTCTCGCCCATCCAGCTTCTCCCCAGTTTGAGAGGAAAGAAGGGTTTGGGGGGTGGGCTTTGACTCTGCCTCTCCAGGAGGGCTCGGTTTGCTAAATTCAGGGGCTCTCCCTCCCTCTGGAAGACCGTGGGGGGACCTTCTCCGCTCCTCCGGGGCAGCCTAGTGGGGCTCCCCCCAGATCCCTGGACGGCTCGGGCGGCGAAAAAAGGACAAGGGACCGGCGTCCATTTTGGCGCCATGACGCAGCAGACCTTCCTTCCCGGCTGCTGCAGCCCTGTCTCCTTCTTCTCTCCCTCGGCTGCTTCCTCCTCCCTCTCCCACCCCGCTGCGCTCCCGTTTTATTTTCAGGTTCCGAGAGCGCGCCCGGGGTGGTTCGGGCGGGCGGGTTAGGGTCGGGGCTGCTGGGCACGGGGACGCCCGGCCCGGGCTGCTCGCTAATGGCCGCTTCGAGCTCTCGGTGTCTCTCCCTGTCCTGCTGCGGCCGCGCGTCCTGGAGCAGGAGGCGGCTTCGCCGAGCTGCAGGGCCTGTCCACGCCTAGCTGGGCTCTGGGTAAATCCTCCTTCGGGCTGGGCTAGAGGGGGCTCGGGGGCTGCTGCTGTGGGGTTTGGGGCACGGTGGCTTTGGGGGCGGTTGTTTTTTTCCCGCATAGACTTCAGTTTCCTAACCTCTCTCGCCCAGCAGCCGGCAGGGTCGGCGGGGCAGGGGAGGGGGAGGACCGGAGCCCGCGTCGCCCGGGCTCGTGTTTGCTAAGCCAGCAGGCTTCGGAGGGGAAAGAAAAGACAGGCGCCATTTCGTGCGCTGGAGGCTGCTGCTTCGTGCTGGAGGAAGGGGGGTGGGGAGGGAGGGCGGTGGCTGCTGTGGGGGAGGGGAGGGCGGGCTGACTGTAATCAGAGAGCCCGGGGCCCGGGCCAGCCACCGCCTCCTCCTCCTCCTCCGCCTCTTGCGAGCTCAGCGCTCCGCTGGGGGAGGGGAGAGCTGCTCTTAAAGCCGTAGGCAGCTCCCCTCCCCCAGCCGCAGACAATGGGAGGGGGAAGGAAGGCGGTGGGGGAGGGGTGACCCGGGGAGATCCCTTTCGTCTGACGGTCTCCTCCTCCCTCCCCGAGCCTGTTCTATCTCAGCTTCCTTGGGGACCGGGGAGGCGATCCTCCCTACCTCTTACGAGGCTCCCCCCAAACCAGGGATCGAAGCCACTTGGCTCTGAATCGAGAGAGGGGGAGGGGGACGACCCTTCTCTGGCCAGTTCCCCCAAAGCCCTTTTCAGGGTCAGCCCTAGCAGGCAGACCGCAACTGTGAGAGGCAGTCGAGGGTTGGGTGGGACCTCAACCTATTGGGTGATGACCTCGGTTGTTTTTCCCCTCTCAACCTCCCCCCCCATTCCCAGTCAGGATGCCCAGAAACTCGGGGCTCACTTGGATACCTGGGACACACACGGAAGCAGGCGGAGCCAGCCAGGGGTAAGAGTGAGTGCCCAGGACCGACCCAGCTTTAGCCTTCCCAGCCACATGTTGTCTTATGCAATCTAGTACCTTCAAAGCCCCCCTCTTTAGTCAAGCCTTGTACCCCAAGTTCCGGGTGGGGCCGGGGATTGGCACCGGGGCCAACCAAGACAGGCAGTTCCCTCGCTGGAGCCGGATGTCTGCCAGCTGACTTCCAAAGATGAAAACCTAGTTTCTCGCTTGTTATATGGTCTTTGGAGGGAACTCCAGGTTCTGGCTCCGTCCCCCTTTCAATGTGGGCTTCAAATAACCTCTGCAGAACTTGGCTCGGGTAGCCCCGAACCCTTCCCCACTAAAACCCAGTCCCTGGTGAGAATGGCAAGTGGTTCCTTATTTAGAGGAGGGGGCCCCGGGAGGTTGGGGAGCCCACTTGTGGGCTCCTTCACGCCGATTCCTCCACTCGGAAGCCATTCGGTAAGTCCCTTCTGTCTTGGAGCGTTTTTCTCCCAGTGTGGGTGGGGAGGAGGGCTGAAGCAACCTTGGAAACCAGCTTTATAAATGGCAGCGGTTTCCTGCCTCTTCTCTCTCAGTGAAAGGCCTTTCTTTGGCAGCTTTCTTATTCTGCTGCTGCTCTCTCCCCACCCCCTCCGGCCCCTCCACTGACCCTGGCATGTCAGTATTCCAGCAGAGTTGTTCACAAAGTTATAAACCCCAAGTCAGGGGACTTAAAAGATTCCAACTCCACAATAAAAACGGGAAAAACACGTTTGGTCTTTGTATGTTTGCTCAGTTCTGGATCTGCCGGTAAACAACTTCTCCCTCCCCCTGGCTGGAGAAGGCCCCATCTTTCCCCTGGGCCTCCCAGAGCAGTGACCAAGGTCACCCAACCTTCCTAGCTGTTCAGCTCCCTGGCCTTTGGCCCCCGCTCCTCCTCCCCCACTGCCGACCTGGCCTGGAAAGCCTTCCCTACCTACAGCACCCCACCCCCCGCCGAATGCCTTTGAACATGTTTTCCTGCTTTGAGCTAGAACCCAAGAAGGGGGTCTTGCGGGCTCCACCGCTGGAAGTTCCGGGGGCCGGTTTTTTGTTCCTCCTTTTCGTGGTGGAAGGAGACAAAGAGTGACTCCTCGTGGGCCGGAGCCTGAAAACCTGGGGGAACGAGGCCGACCTTGGCCCGAGGGCCAACTGTGGGGGCCCCAAAGCTGCCTGAAGGCCTCCTAGCCCAGAGGACCGGGCCCCTCTGACTCGCCACGAGAGATGGAAGAAAAAATCGGGACTCTCAGCACGTCTAACGAGAGAACGAGCCCCCGGTTTCCCGCCCAGCTTGGCCAGAAGGTAGGTAGCTGCCCGTCCTAACCCACGTGTTCTGCCTCCTCCGACCTCCCCTTTTCCCCCTGAGTGGAGGCTGCTTTGAGGAGGGAAAATAATCCCCAAACCCGAGGGGGAGAGCTCTGGGAGCTCCTCCACAGTTGGCTGCTTCCCGGAGGCCCCGGGCCCCTCGCTGACTGATAGCGCCGTGAACCTGCTCGGCCTGTTTTCTGCACTCCTGCCCTTCCCCTCCCCCCGCGGGGCGGTGTGCGATCTGTTTCGTACTTGGCAGCCCAGCCCTGGGCCGGGAGCCGGTCCCCCGCCTCTTCTGCAATCCCCAGCCTACCGTATTTACTGGCATAGGCACGGGCGTGGGGGGAGGGGAGGGCGAGGATGTGACCTCTGGGATGATCGGCTTGGGTAGTTTGAGGGAGGCAGTTAATCCTTGTGTCATTACGGTAACCGTGACTTTCTCTCCCCGACTGGTCCCTAAGAAAATGGATGGGGGGTGGGCTGCCCAAGTTGGCCAGTTCTGAGCCTTAGGCGGGCGGTCCCTGCGTTCCTTCCCCCTCCCCCTCCCCTTTGCAGGGCCAGAAAGCATTTGGAGAGGGATCTGCTGAAGCCTAGTGTTTGCCTTCATGAATACTCTTAGCTAATTTTGACCAGAAAAGGAAACTGAGGTTCTGGAGGCTCCTTAAGGCTCAGCCCCTCTGCACTCCCCAAGTCTTACTTTAGGTTCAGCCCCTTTGCACCCACTAAATGTTAGCTTAAAGTTCAGACCTTCTGAACTCTCCAAGTGTTAATTTTAAGGTTCAGACCCTCTGTACCTTCCAAGTCTTAGCTTAAGGTTCAGCCCCTCTGCACCCCCAAGTGTTAACTTTAAGGTTCAGCCCCTCTGTACCCCCAAGTGCTAACTTTAAGGTTCAGCCCCTCTGCACCCCCAAGTGCTAACTTTAAGGTTCAGACCCTCTCTCTGTACCTTCCAAGTCTTAGCTTAAGGTTCAGCCCCTCTGCACCCCCAAGTGCTAACTTTAAGGTTCAGCCCCTCTGTACCCCCAAGTGCTAACTTTAAGGTTCAGCCCCTCTGCACCCCCAAGTGCTAACTTTAAGGTTCAGACCCTCTCTCTGTACCTTCCAAGTCTTAGCTTAAGGTTCAGCCCCTCTGCACCCCCAAGTGCTAACTTTAAGGTTCAGCCCCTCAGCACCCTCAAGTGTTAACTTTAAGGTTCAGCCCCTCTGCACCCCCCAAGTGTTAACTTTAAGGTTCAGCCCCTCTCTCTGTACCTTCCAAGTCTTAGCTTAAGGTTCAGCCCCTCAGCACCCCCCAAGTGTTAACTTTAAGGTTCAGACCCTCTGTACCCCCCAAGTATTAACTTTAAGGTTCAGCCCCTCTGCACCCCCCAAGTGTTAACTTTAAGGTTCAGCCCCTCAGCACCCCCAAGTGCTAACTTTAAGGTTCAGCCCCTCAGCACCCCCAAGTGCTAACTTTAAGGTTCAGCCCCTCAGCACCCCCAAGTGCTAACTTTAAGGTTCAGCCCCTCTGTACCCCCAAGTGTTAACTTTAAGGTTCAGCCCCTCAGCACCCCCAAGTGTTAACTTTAAGGCTCAGCCCCTCTGCACCCCCCAAGTGCTAACTTTAAGGTTCAGCCCCTCTGCACCCCCAAGTGCTAACTTTAAGGTTCAGCCCCTCTGCACCCCCCAAGTGCTAACTTTAAGGCTCAGCCCCTCAGCACCCCCAAGTGTTAACTTTAAGGTTCAGCCCCTCAGCACCCCCAAGTGCTAACTTTAAGGTTCAGCCCCTCTGCACCCCCCAAGTGCTAACTTTAAGGTTCAGCCCCTCTGCACCCCCCAAGTGCTAACTTTAAGGTTCAGCCCCTCTGCACCCCCCAAGTGCTAACTTTAAGGCTCAGCCCCTCTGCACCCCCCAAGTGTTAACTTTAAGGTTCAGCCCCTCAGCACCCCCAAGTGCTAACTTTAAGGCTCAGCCCCTCTGCACCCCCCAAGTGCTAACTTTAAGGCTCAGCCCCTCTGCACCCTCCCAGTGTTAACATTTCCTTCCTTGCCTTCCGGTGCAGCACTTGTGTAAATCTCGTTTTCCCGGCTAGTTCCTGCTCCTTAGTGGGTGGCGTCCTTTTTGGACCATTCTACCCTCAGGATGAGTCCTGGGTGTTTAAATGTTTGAGCTAAATTGAGGAAGAGAATAGCATTAAAACCGGAGACTTGGAATCATTGGTTTAGATCCGTATGGCGCCTTATCAGCCATCTAGCCCTTCCCCCGCACACAGATACTTAGCGTAAGCTCTGGTAACTTTGTAGCCTTCTGTGTCCACAATTTCTTTTTATTGATGGAGAAGCGAACCCAGAGACCGGGAGGATTTGCACTCGCACCCAGACGGGCCTCTTTGGCCCATCTGTCCCCTCCCCTTGGGCCTCAGGCCTGCTTGGGCCTCCTTCCCTTGGGTGTTGGGCCCTCCTGGCTCCCGTTCGGTGGGAATTCCCGCCCTCCCGGCTCCTCTGCTTTTCTCCCGAGGTCCCTCCCGTAATTGGAACATCCCGGAATGGGGAATCTCTGATCCGCTGACCTCTTGGGGTCCGGGGGTGGCCCTGAGCGGCCACAAAGCCTGCCTTTCCCTGCCCCCCACCGGCTTCTAGTGGGGAGGGGCAGCTGAGAGAATGGCCAGCTGAGGGCTTTGAAAAGCCTTCGGAAGCTTTTTACAAATGCAAACCTCTGGTATTCTAATTTCGACCGTGGGAGGGGCTGCTGTGCAGCTACTGCTGACTGAGGAGGGTCCCCCTAGGGCTTTGGGGTCAGGTCTCCTTTTTAAGTAGGGCCAAAGCTGGGGAGGGGGGCGTTAAATATGGAAGGGGGGAGAGTTGGACCTGGAGCTGCCCCCACCCAGGATGCGCTAGCTTGCTGAGGTTAAAGGTTAACTGGGGGTGTGGGCCCTCAGGGGGTGTGAAATGATTTACCCCGCCCCCGGCCTCTGAAGTGGGGACTCCGGGCCTATCCTTTCACCACTTGTTAATGAGGGCCCCTTTGCTGGGGATGGGTTACTCATAAACAATTAAAACTATTCCTTGCTAAACTGTGGGACGCCGCCTCCTGTACCCCAAGAGTTCAGGGAAGGGTTAGAGCTGGGGAGAAACCAGTTGATCCAGGATCCCTGGAAAAAGGGGGCGGGGGGTGGGGGGTGGGGACTGGGCTCTTCCTCTTTCCCACCCTCCCTAATCCTTTCTTCCTCTTTCCTATTGGAAAGCAGGAATCCCCGGGTGGATTTCTGGGAGTCCATGACTTTGGGTGGGAAAGCATTACAACTATATTTTATTTCCTCTGTGTATTTTATACATTTTTAAAATGTTCTGAAAAGGGGTTCCTGGGCTCTCATGCCCTCCCCCCCAAAACAAATCCCCAAGAATAGGTTAAAATCCCCTCCAGAGGCAACTAGGTATATGGAGCCTGGGTTTGGTTTCAAGAAGATCTGGATTCTCCCAGGCATTTGCTGGCTCAGTGACCCTGGTCACTTAACTAACTTGACCCTCCTTTTTCTTATCTATAAAACCAATGGTTTAGACATTGGCCTCCAGTGTTCTGTTCAGCTCAGAATTTATGGTCTCTTGCTCCTCCTCTTTCTTCCTTTCTCTTTCCATCTTTCCCTTTTTCTTTCATTTCTTCTCACTTCCTTCCCCCCCCCCCTCCCCCGGTGAACTGGAAGGAGCTTTACAGGTCAGTGAGTCCTCTCCCCTCATTTTATAGAAGCAAGAAGTTGTTCTGGAGTCTCTTTAACATAATTGTCAAAAAAACCAGGATCTTGATTCCAAAGCTAACTGTCTTTTATCAATATTTCCCAGTCTCCTTTGCTTTTCTTCCTCTGAAGGCCACACAGGCAAGAGGCTCCAGAGCTGGGGATCAGGCTCCTAAACAGAAACTCTTAGAGTTTCCCTACCTTGCCCCCCATTTTTCAGTGGCCGGCAGACAGATTCTGGGTCAGATTCAGATTCGGCAGCCATCCCCTGACTCTCTACTCCTTCCCTTCCTCCCCCACATTACCTTTTGTCAAGTGGGCATAGATTGTCACCTTGGTGTGAAATGCATGGGCAAGTGGAGCCCTGGGCTTAGAGGGGAAATGGGGGACCTCTTAACTAAGGTCTCTCTTAACTGAGAATTCTATGAAAGTTTGTAAAATAAGGATGCTCATAATATCAGCAGTGTGGAAATATGTTTAGAATTGCACATGTTTAATCTATTTTGGATTTCCTGCCCTCTAGGGGAGAGAGAGAGGGAGAAAAATATGGAACACAAGGTTTGGCAAGGGTGAATGTTAAAAAACTATCTTTGCATGGATTCTGCAAAATAAAAAGCTATTATTAAAAAAAATCCTGTCAGCTAACATTTTTATAGCATTTATTTTGTGCTTAGCACCAGGTGAGCCGTTTCACTGATGAGAAAGGAAGACAAACAGTTGAATGACTTGCCCAATATCTTCTCCTTCCCCCCAAAAAGTGAAATTTGAACTCAAGTTCCTGGCTCCAGGCAAGGCGCAGGATAGAGAACCCTCTCAAAGTATTGTGAGAATTCAGTGAGTTCATTATTTGTAAATTTTAAAGCACTATATGACTGTTAGCCAGATTATTGTTACTCTGAGCGACTTAAAGGCTACTTCTGACGCTTAGGTTCTAGAACCTTGAGCCTCGATCAACCTCAGTTTCCTCCTCCGTAAAATGGGGATAATTAACATGTTAGCATCTTCCTCACTGAAGTGAGACTGGGTGGGATCTCGACTTCATGCCGGGTACTTTGTGGGCCTGTCCAGGCCCCTGGCTGAATGTCAGGCCTGGCCACGGGGGCACCCCTCACCTCAGAAGCCAGGTGGCCCCTCAGAAGCCAGGTGGCCCAGTGTTCTGGGGATTGACTAATCCCCGAGTGTAATTTTCACTGGTATCAGGCCTGAGGGATTTGTTTGTTTTCAGAGGGGTTTTGCTTCCCCCAATGGGTTGTGTCTGGACCAGAAACTTGCCCATGTAACTAGTGCTGGGCAAGTCCCTTGAGGTCCCAGGACTGTAGCCTGAGCCAGTGTGGAAGGAGGGCAGAGGTAGGGAGAGTAAGCCAGTCTCAGAGATGAATTACTTGGCCAAGGTCACCAGAGGGACAAGGGGTAGAGCTGGGATTTAAGTCTGGATCCTCTGGTTTTAAATTCTTTCCCTTGTACCACACGGTCATCTCCATCTTTCCCCTTCTAGACCTTTGTTATATCATCTCCAAAATCACCTCTTCCCCTCCCTGCTCTATGGGGAGACAATGTGGAAAAAGGCCTGAATTTCAGGGGGAGGGCCTGGGTTCAAATCCTGACACTGCCATTTACAGCTTGTGCGGTCCAGGTGCCAGCTGTGCCATCTGTAAAGAGATTGTAGTGGTTGTTTCCCCTTCATTCTCAAAAGGGAACGTGACCATGACATGCAAGTGCCGGGCAAGGTCACTGAGCTCCTTTTTGCTTTCAGAGCCATCGGGTCCAGGAGCCAGATATAGATCAGGATGCCTGGAGGTGGCTCTGGATGCAGTGGGAGACTTTAGCCTTAAAGCTAAGGGCTTCAACAGGTCTCAGTCTGATGGAGGCAACACCCATTCAGTGATCGGGGCTAGGTAAGAAATGAGGCAAAAATGGCCTCTTTAACTCAGCCCAGAAACTCTGGGAGGAGAAGATTCTCGGGATTTCTGACCCAAACAGGAACAATTGTTTTTTACATTCTCTCTGGGCCTTGGGAATCCACCAAACAATGAGCAAGCGAGGCTTGGGCCGGGCCCCATTGTTGGCCATTCCAGGAGAGCCCGAGTGATTTGGAATTAAGGCAGTGTCATTAAGAAAGAGATCCAGCTTGTAACCCCGAGGTGTCAGATCAAATTTTATATTCTATTTAACACTGGTAGGTAAGGGTGTGGTTTCCTAGGTGGTAGAGAGGGAGAGGAAAGGAGGAGGGAGTGTTGTTCGTTGCCCAACTGGAACTCGTCAGTAAGGCAGCTCCTCCTCCAGATTGTTTGTCCCTCGTTCTCAACGAGCACCGTGACATCAGGAAGATGCCGTGACATGCCAGTGGCTTGGATTGAAGGGAGGAAGGGCTGTACAGAGTCATCATCCTCCCCCCTTCCCTCCAGAACCATCTGGCTTCCCAAAAAAGGGGACATAAGACAGCATGGGCAGAAAGGGGAAGGAGCGCTGAACCTGGAACCACTGACCAGTTAGCCCGTTGACTCAGCTGCTTACGGGACGTGTGACCCGGGCAAGTCCCTTTCCCCCAGTTTGCTCTCAAATTGAAGGCGCTGAATTAGAGAACCTCTGAGCTGCTTTCTCTGTCTGGGATTCTTTGATTCATTCAACACATTTGTTTTCAGGAGAGTGGGCCACAGTGGAAAGAGCCCTGATTTTGGCACCGGAGGAGCTTGGGCATCCTTCCCAGCCCTGCTGCTTGGGAGGCAGTGTAGTTCAGTGGAGAGAAGGATGAATGGAGTCAGGATTGGCTTCAGATCTCAGCTCTTCTGCTTCCTACCTGTGTGACTGCAGGCAAGTGTTTGGGCCTCTGTGGGCCTCCGCTAGAAAATGGCAGCTGAACCAAATGACTTGTAAGTTCTTTAATCCTGGAGGTGCAGGGACCACCCCCCAAACGCTCCTGCCCCTCTGAGAACCTTCACCCTGCCTTCACTCATCACCATTAACAAGCATCTAGAAACCACCTACCATTTGTCAGGCAGCATACTAAACCCCAGAGATACAAAGAAGGCAAATGTCGTTCTTGTCTTCAAAGGAGCTCCTGTCCAATAAGAGAGATGACACGGACAGACAGAAAGTGGGTGAGGCAGCCACATAGAACAGTGGATAGAACACTGGTCCTGAAGTCGGAGGTTCTGAGTTCAAATGCGGGCTTTAGACACTTATCCATATTGATCCTAGGCAAGTCTCTTAACCTGGTTTGTGTGTGTGTGTGAATGTACATATCAGGGGTCCTCAAACTACAGCCCGAGGGCCAGAGGCGGCTGCTGAGGACATTTATCCCTCTCACCCAGAGCTATGAAGTTTTTTTATTTAAAGTCCCACAAAGCAAAGTTTTTGTTTTTACTATAGTCCGGTCCTCCAACAGTCTGAGGGACTGTGAACTGGCCCCCTATTTAAAAAGTTTGAGGACCCTTGGTGTATATATAGTAAATGGGAAGGTGATATCAGAATAAAGGCATTAATGGGAGAGAAAAAATAGAAATATCACTCTAAGGTTTTCCCTATCTCCCCAAACCTAAGGCCTTTTGTCTGTGACCTCTCTATGAGGTCAAGAGAAAATAATGAATGAATAACTCTTTTATTAAGCGCTTATTGTGTACCAGGTGCTGAGGGTTTGCTTTTAGGAAATTTGAATTCCAATTTTGGCGACATTGGCGGTTTGGCTACTAGTTGGCTGTGACCCACAAAACAGGAGTAATTTGCCCCGGTCGAGATTTGAATTCTGGTCTTTTACCTTTCTTTCTTGGGCTCTTCACTGCTTCTCCTCATCTAGTGAAGATTATCCAAGAAGATCTTGACGATCTTTCCCTTCCTGTATCTTTTGAGTTTCTCTGAACTTCCATTCCCATTTTCCATTGGTGATCCCTTTTCTCTGAAGGAATTTTTAGAAGACCACAGGTATATAGGTATATAAAATAGATAAATCAGACCACAGTTATATATGGGTATATAGAATAGATAGACAAATCACTTCGGGAGAGACAGTGAGGCACCTTAGAAATTCCCCTTGTCTACAAAGGAGAAAACGGGGACTAAAAGGCTTCTGAAGGGACTAACTGAGTCACGTGTGATAGAGCTGACATTTGAACTCATGTTCTCTGATTCCGGGTCCGTCCATCCCTCTTTACACTGACCACCTTGCCTTTCAAGTAGCAGAATGGTTGCCCGTGAGCCTCTGCTACCAAATCTAGCGTTCCCTTCCTTGTACTCCACCAGGGTACTAACAAGTGACCTAATTTCCATTCAGCGGACCTGCAGCAGACCTTGTTATTATGGTCCTTTGGCTGCTCCATCCCAGGAATTCTTAATTGTTACAGTTGAGGAAAACTCTCTCTCTTTCACGGTCCCTCTGGCAAGGGCAGAGGGGATGGTAGTCCAGAAGGGGCTGGCTGCCAGGGAAGAGGTGAGTGCCACTGCCCCGGGAGTGAGCATTTGGCATCCGGTCAGCTCCCTGCTACATCTTCCTCCCGCTGTCTTTGTCCATATTCAAAACTCCCCGGCAGATTGTCTCCCCAGTCTTTTTCACCCTGTTTTACGCAAGGTACATACAGGCTTTCCTTAGGTTTTAGTCTGGAAGAAGCAGCTATTTCGAAACTAGTCTTAGGCCTGTAAACAGTCCACAAAATCACTTTCAATTTCCTCTTCTTCAAAATCAGGGTGATGGTGAGATTCACTGCCCGGCGCACAGGGCTATTGACAGTAGCAAATGATACGGTGTGGGGGCAGGGAGGGGTGAAGACTCTAAACTCTAAATGTTGGCAGTTCTCCCCCCTGGGGAAGGACTAAGCATGGCAAGGTCCGTCCTCCTGAAGAACGGAGGAGACAGCTGCTCTCTCCTTGTGTCCCTCGGTCAGCCTGGCCAATTTGGCATTCTTAAGGAAAACAACTGGTCTGCTGTAGCCAGCTGAACCGGAGTGACCAAGTGAGAAGTCATCCCTTCGGCCCAGCCCGGAGATCTGGGGCTGGGCGAGTTGGGGACCCCTGATCGGGACGGGCGAGCCGAGAGAAATTTTCTCTTCGATCCCCACTGTCCCACAGGCTCGTCCCAGCAGAGGCCTGCGGCATCGTCGGGCAGAAGTGATTTGGTAGGCTCCCGTGGCTGGCCAGAACCTTCCACAGATTTTAAATCTGGTAGACAACAACCCCTGGATTTGCGGATTCCCGTAGGGTATTATGGTAGAGAGACATGGTTCAAATTCCGCCCCAAGCATTTGCCAGCTGGGGCAGGCAAGCCTGGGTTCGGGTCACAGAAGGCCGTCTTCATATCCTTCTGTTACCACCTTAGACCAGTACTTTCCTCTTCCTGGCTTTTAGTTTCCTCATTAAAATGAGGGTGTTGGACTAGGGCAAAGCTTCTCATCCTTTTTTCCATTCGTGATCCCTTTTCCCTGGAGAAATTTTCCCATGACCCCATGTACGTAGGTATATAAGATAGACCGATCAAACGTTTATTGATAACGAATCATAATTTGGCAACCTTCACATTCGGTGACGTGACCCCATATGGGATCTGATCGTAGACAAGTCCCTTCAGTATTTCTGAGTCTCAGTTTCCTCATTTGGAAAATGAGAATGATGCTACGGTATCTACCTCACGGGGTTGTTGTTTGGAATAAATTCAATCATGTTTATAAATGTACTTGGTAAAATATTAAGGCACAGCGTAAATGTCAGCTATTTGTTATTATTTTAAGTGCCTTTGAGGACAACTTAGTTTTAAAAAAGAGACTTTTCCTTCTCCCCCATGACTAATTTCTACAGGTTTTCCTTACTGTTCATAAAGAACTATGGAGGCCTATGTTTATATTCAGATCTTAATCTCTCTCTCTCTTTTTTTTTTTTGGGGGGGGGCTGAGGCAATTGGGGTTAAGTGACTTGCCCAGGGTCACACAGTGAGGAAGTATTAAGTGTCTGAGGCTGGATTTAAACTCTGATCCTCCTGACTTCTGGGCCCCCTTCTATCTACTGTGCTATCTACCTGTGTGACTCTACCCCTTTCTAGATCTCAGACTCCTGATTTGTAAAATAAAAGGAAATTAAATTCCTTAGATAAAGGCCTGGTGAGTTCCTCTCTAGCTCTAGGTATGTAGTCCAATGAGCAGTTGTGTGACTATGGGCACGTTTTAAATTTCTGAGCCTCAAGTTTCCCCATCTGTAAAATGGAGACCACACCTGTGGTGCCTTCCTCACTGGCTTGTTGTAATCAATTGAGCAACTTGCAAATTTAAAAATTCTTTAGGTGGGGCAGCTAGATGGTACAGTGGATTGCACAGAGCGCAGGCCTTGAAGGCAGGAGGACCCCAGTTCAAATTTGACTTCAGACACTTACAACTTCCTAGTTGTGTGACTCTGGGCAAGTCACTTAACCCCAATTGCCTTGCCACCCCTCAAAAAAGAAAAAAAAATTGTTTGACTCCTTTAGTGACATCAGATACTTCCATCTGATAGGTTTACTTAGAGTATATTTGTACAACTTGAATTTGGGAGATTATTTTAAGCAGCCAACTGTCCTTTACGGTTCTTGCCATTCGTTTTTACAGATGAAGAAACTGAGGCATAGAGGTATTAAGGGATTCTGCCACGGGGTCATCAATAGTAAAGTCTACTGCTGTGATAGGAGAACTTGTGGTTTCTGATCAAGGACACGCTCCCCCAGAACCTAAGCTGGGAGTCTTTGTATTTGCCAGGCTGGGCCTCTTATACTGCATCTGAGCTCTGAAGGAATAGGCGGAATGGTTTCCCATTGGCCTTAAGAAGAGAAAAATCCTACTGGAGATAGCCTTAATCGGGCAGTCAACAAGTATTGATTTTTATTAAGTCTTTTTTGAGATGTGTCCGACTCTTCGTAGCCCCTTTTGGCACAGGTACTGGCATACTTTGCCAATTCCTTCTCCAGCTCATTTTACAGATGGGAAAACTGAGGCAGATAGGGAGAAGTGACTTGCCCAGAGTCACACAGCTAATGAGTATCTGAGGCCAGATCAGAAAGTTTTCCTCACTCTGCCACCACCTAGCTGCCCCAAGTATTTG
The DNA here is from genome assembly GCF_016432865.1 of Antechinus flavipes. Taxonomy (NCBI): domain Eukaryota; kingdom Metazoa; phylum Chordata; class Mammalia; order Dasyuromorphia; family Dasyuridae; genus Antechinus; species Antechinus flavipes. The sequence continues at coordinate 694,315,649 of NC_067398.1, forward strand.
TTAAGCACCAGTTATTTACCAGATAGATTTTAATTACCTTCCTCTAAACCAGGGGTCCTCAAACTAGATGCAGCAGCTGAGGATGATTATCCCCCTCCCCCAGGGCTATGAAGTTTCTTTATTTAAAGGCCCACAAAACAAAGTTTTTGTTTTTACTATAGTTTGGCCCTCCCACAGTCTGAGGGACAGTGAACTGGCCCCCTATTTAAAAAGTTTGAGGACCCCTGCTAAACTCTCAGACTTACCCTGAGCCTTATTACCTCTTCCTATGTCTCCCCTCATGCAGCCCAAGATCATGTTATCTGTCGTTATTGTCATTGTCAACTTAGGGAGTATGTGGTCCACTGAACCCCCCAGATCTTTTTTGCATGAATTGTGTTTTGCTCACAGCTGCCATTTAAAATCCAAACATAAAAGTTTTTTATTTCTCTATATTCAATTTTTATTTTATTCGATTTGGAGCAGTGTTCTGTTAGGTCAAGATCTTTTTATTTATTATTTTTTTTAACTCAAATACTCTCATCCGAAGTGTTGAACTCCCTCTCAGCTTTATTATCTCCTGCAAATTTGTTCAGCTTGCTACGTATGCAATTTCCTTTTTTTTTTTTTTAATAACTTTTTATTTAGAAGTTATACGCATGGGTCATTTTTCAGCATTGACAATTGCCAGAGCTTTTGTTCCAACTTTTCCCCTCCTTCCCCCCACCCCCTCCCCAAGATGGCAGGTAGTCCAATACATGTTAAATATGTTAGCGTATAAGTTAAATTACGTATCCAGTTTTCCAAGCCATCGATAAAAACTCTCCGCCAGCCCTGGGCCGAGCGCAGATCTCTGGGACGCTCTGCTGGGGACTCCCGCCAAACTGACCTCAGCTTGTTGGCGGCTGTTTGGGCCGATTCCAGATCTATCTAGTTGCGGTATCGTCTTGCCGACACCCCCACGTTCTCCCCAGGAACACTGGGAGGCTTTGATAAAATCAAGGAAAGCCACATAGCATTTTTTGACTCTCTAACAGGTTCATCCGGCCCTCTTGTTTTACAGGTAAGGAAACCGAGGTCCTGAGAGGGCCAGAGGTCAATAAGAGACTAAAGTCCAGGGCTTCTGAGTCTGGCTTGAACTGTCTTGATTAGGCTGCTTCTGTTTTTCTTTCCTTTTCTCTCCCCCGAGGCCCTAAATGTCCCCTCGCACTCCGAGACAGGGCTGAAGGGAGGTGTCCTGGAGGAGTTACTGTGGTTCAGCCCTTCCAGTCGATTCTAGCTCGTCATGACCTTATTTTGGGCTTTTCCTGGCAAAGACACTAGAATGGTTTGCCATTTCCATTTCCTTTTTCATTTTACAGCTGAGGAAACTGAGGCAAGCAAAGGGAAGTGACTTGCCCAGAGTCACACAACTAGGAAGTATCTGAGGAGGCTGGATTTGAACTCCGCTCCCCTGGCTCTGTTCTCTTCCCTTGCACCTCCTAGCAGCCCAGGATGGAAGTTGTAGAGGCTTCCTGTCTTGGCAAAGATACAGGAATGGTTTGCCATTTCCTTTTTCATTTTACAGCTGAGGAAACTGAGGCAAGCAGGGTGAAGGGACTTGCATCTCTAGTGAGGACACATTTGACAGTCTTCCTGACTTCAGGTTTGCTCCCTATTCACTGCACCACTTAGATATCTCCGACTAGTTGTGTCGGAGACACACAACTAGTAAGATCCTGGGGCTCTCTTAACCTCTGAGCCTCATTTTCCTCATCTGTAAAATGGGAATAATGATCACACTTTTCTCCCTGTCTTGTTTTGAGCATAAAATGAGGTACTCTGCTGGTAGCTGTTATAAATAATCGTAGTAATCATGGGTACCTTCCCCAAGCTTTCAACAAAGAATATAGTCTAGTGTTTAATAAAGGCCTTTGATTAAATTGGTTAAAAACCTTCCTCTGATCTCTCCCTCACCCACAAGGGGTCGATAGGTGACACAGGGGAATGGAGTCTCTCTCAGACACTGTTACTTCACTCTGCCTCAGTTTCCTCATCTGTAAAATGAGCTAGAGGAAAAAAATGGCAAACCACTGCAGTCTCATTGCCAAATGGGATGGCCAATCAAAAGTGACCAAAGGCAGCTCCTCCCCCCACCAAGCTATTTGCATGGAGTGTTGTCTTTGCACACAGGGGAGGGCTTCCCAAAGCTGTGTGTCAAGCTCTGCCCCGATTCACCTTGACTTAGAAAACCACAAATTGCCATTATCTATGTCGAATTGTATTCCTTTATTTAGCTTGTTAACTATTTTCCAGATTAAATTTCCACCTGCTTCTGGCCGCTCTGGGGAGTTGGCAGCTGCTCTAGAGTTTACAAAACCAGCACGGATATCTCTTTGGAGCTAGGAGAGGGGTGCCGTTATTACCATTTTTACAGATTTCTAAACTGAGGCTGTTTAAAGGGGCAACTAGGTAGGTAAAATGTCGCCTCACACTTAGTAACTATGTGCCCCTGGCCCAGTCATTTCACTCTGTTTGCCTCAGTTTCCTTATCTGTAAAATGAGCTGGGGAAGGTAAACCACTAAGTACTTTTGTCAAGGGAACCCCATCGAGGCCATCTCCGGTGGTCCTGTATCTGGCCACTGAACCCACAGGGTTCTGGAGAAAAAAGTAAGCCCGGGGACTATCCTCCCGTCCCCCAGATCCAATTCACTTGGCGTGGGGGCACCTCCCTGAAGTCAAGGGCCCTTTCAGAAGGAAGGGCAAACCACCACCAGAAAACCTCAAATGGGGTCACGGAGAGTTGAACACATCTGAAGGACAAATAAAAATAAACTGCGAAGATTCCGGACTGGTTTGCCATTTCCATCGCCAGTTGACGTTACAGAGCTGGAAACTGAGGCAGAACTCGGGGTCAGACAGTCAGGACTGTCCCAGGTAGGATTTGAATCCAAGTCTCTTCCTCCGAGAGCAGCCCGGCGGCTCGCCGGGCCTCAGCCTCTCCTCCGGCCCTGATGATTTTGCCAGCTTCCTAATTGGGCGGCTTGTCTCTTCTCCAATTTCTCTGCACCCAGCTGCCAAATCGATATTCCTAAAACGCGATCTAGCGGCTCCTTCCTTCCTTGGGTCCAAAAACCTCCTGTTTGCCTTTAAAAGCCTTCCAGTTTGGCCCTGGCCGGCCCGTCCGGGCTCATCACCCCTTCCTCTCTCACCCTCCGGCCACACTGGCCTCTGCCACTTTTCCGACTCCAGACATTTTCAGTCCCTTCCCCCACCTCCTCCCTGTGCCTTTGCCCGGGCACGGATTGGCTCCATGGCCCTGCATCGAACCATCTGCCTTCAAGCCCCGCGCTGACATAATTCTGTGAGTTTGTGCGAAGTCAGGGCAACACTTGGGACTTCAGTCTCTTCTTTAAGGGACACGGATTGCATGCGTTGCTTTCCAAGATCTTGACTGGCCTTCCCGTCTCCTTCAAAGAATCTCAGACCTCGGTAAATCACTTTGTATGTCATTTGTTTCACCTCCTCTGCCAGAAACCGGCCTGCGGAGAAATGGAAACTGACAGACCGATCCCGCGCCCAGAGGGAGCTGCTCGGGCCGAGTGTTACCTTGTAGCTTCTGCCCCCGCGGGATACACAGTAACTCCCTACGCGCACCCGGAGCGAGGAGGCGGGGCCCTTGTCCCGGCCTTTGATCCGAGAGACGCTTCAGGGGCCGAGGTAAGAGCTTGTTCCGGCCTTCATCGAGTCTTCACGGCCCCGTGGGGGGTTTTCTTGGCAGAGACACCGGACCGGGTTCGCCGCCGTTTCCGGCTCGGTGTACAGAGGAGGAAACTGAGGCAGAGCTAAGTGACTCGCCCAGGATCACCCCCTGTTCTGTGCTGGGGGCAGGTCTTCCCTTCACGATTCACTTCCTGCTGCCCTGAAAACGGAAAGAGAAACAGCTTTCCTGAGGAGACCAGCCCTGGGGCGTGGGCCCCTGCTGCCCCCTAGTGGGCGCGATATATTCCAGCTGTATCTAGGTAGGCTGGCCCCCGAGTCAACCCCGCTGCCCCCTAGTGGTTGGGATTTCCAAGCCAGGTGTTCTTAGAATTCTCAACTGCCCATAGGCTAGCCCCGAGTCAACCTTGCTGCCCCCTAGTGGTTGGGATTTCCAAGCCAGGTGTTCTTAGAATTCTCAACTGCCTATAGGCAAGCCCCGAGTCAACCCCGCTGCCCCCTAGCGGTTGGGAGTTCCAAGCCAGGTGTTTGTAGAATTCCCAACCACGTTGCAGGGGAAATTAGCAATTAATCTAGCGCTCATTCGAGGGCCTTCTCTGCTGTGAGCCGGAGGCCAAGATGGAAGCCCCAGGTGGCTTCTGGGAGTGTCAGTGAGACTGGCTTTTGCCTGGGACAAGCCCGCTCTCCGTTCTGTACTGCGTGTTATTGTGAATCATGGAGGGAAGACCTGCCCCAGCACAGAGCAGGGGGTGATTGGAGATTCGGGATTCCCCACTAAGCTTCTCCGGACCCGGGGTTTGGGAGCAGGAAGACTCTAGGTGATCCTGGGCAAGTGAGCTCGGGGGTTGGACTTTGTTGGTGGCCGTGGACAAGTCATTTCCCTTTGTTGTAAATTTAGGCGTTTTCAGTAGGTGGCCATTAAGGTCTTTTCCCTTCTGCCCCCCACTCTCTGGGCAAGCCTCGGGCAGAATTTACACCTAAAGAGAGAGAACCTTGTCAATCATCCAGTTCAATCCTCTTATTTTTACCGAGGGGGAAACTGAAGCCCAGTGAATTTTGCCCAAGGCCTCACAGCTAGTAAGGATTCCTAGATTGTCAAATGGACCCCCACCCCACTCCCATTTTACAAGAGAAAACTGAAGCCCAAAGAGCTCAAATCCACCTCAACACACGGGTAGTAAGACTATAGTTCTGTGGGTCTGGGGATGGAAGGAGCTCAAGAGGGGAGTTCATACAACTCATTCATTTTAGGAAACTGAGGCAAAAGATAGTGACTTGGCTAAGGTCATACATATAATAAGCAGTTCAGCCAGGGTTCAAGGTCAAATCCCCTGATTCTAAATCTAATACATGTCCCCTGAGTCGGGCTGCTTCTCAACTCTTAAGGACATTGAGATCCAGGGAGGTTAAGGGACACACACATCCAATCCATGTCTGGCATTCTTTCCATGGAACCGTAGCCACAAATTCATACTTCCTTCTTTAGACCTCAGTTTTCCAAACAGTAGAATGGAACTACCCCAGGTCCTCCCAGTTCCTAACCCTGCATTCTTTCATTGCATCATATCTGCAACCTGACGCTTTCTTCTTGGGACCTCAGTTTTTCAATCCATAAAATAGGCCTGCTTGTATCTGACCTCCCAGGGTCACTGCGAGCTTCGGGGGTAGACGGGAAGCTGCATTTGGATAGCTCTTGTGTCTGGTGGCTGACGGCTTACAAGGTACCTTCCCATTCATGCTCATCTTACATAGAGAGAAATTGAGGCTCCCATAAAATCTAAGAACAGAGCAGAGGTTTTGGTTTTTGTCTTTGTATCCCCAGTAACTGGCCCATAGGAAGTGCTTTATTTTTCCCAGCTTCCCTCAGCCTCCCCCTGCTTAACTCTGACCCTTGGCTCAAACCTGAGCTCCGGAGGAGCTCTTTCTCATTGCCCTCAGTCCCCTCTCTGTCTCCTGGGGATATTTCATATGTACATTCTTATTTACACACTGTCTCCTCGTTAGGGCCACTAGGGGGCACATAGTGCTCAGAGCCCTAGGCCTGGAGTCAGGAAGGAAGACACATTTTCCTGAGTTCACTTCGGACATTTACTAACTGGATGTGTGACCTGGACGTGTCCCTTAATCCCTGTATGCCTCAGTTTCCTCCGCTGTAAAATGAGCTGGGCTTACGTCTCCGTTTCCCTGAATTGTTCTACCTCAGTTTCCCTGGTGGCAACCCCCCCTTCCTGGCCATGAGGGACTGAGGTGATTAGGGCTGCGAGCTCGGGCCACTCCGATGGCTTATCTCAAATGCCAAGAGGGCGACCCCTGCTCCTGGCCCAGACTTCCTGTCTCCTGCTTGACTAGTTTCTTCACTCCCAACTCACTGGAATTGATGATCCCTCCTCCTTACTCCCAACCTGGCAGAACTGAGTTCGGATTTCCCCTGGAATTTCCTCTCAACCAGGGCTCTGCACAACCTCCTCCCCCACCCCCCCATAGCTGGAGCCCTAGAAGAGTCTCTGGGCTTACTGACGCTTTGAGACGAGCCCGATCCAGCCGGCGGGCTGTGGCCATGGCTAGTGGGGCCGCCAGCCCGACTTCTCCGCTATTCGAATATTGACAACCTTTCATCTCTGCCTCAGTTTCTCCAGCATCCCAGGGGAGAAGGAAACGGCAAACCACGCCGGTGTCTTTGCCAAGAAAAGCCAAACGGGGTCATAGGGTCATAAAGCCATAAAATACAGCGGGACTGACAGACTTGACAAAACTCCATTAGCTTGGAAGCTCCTTGAGGGCAGGTCACTTTTCTCTGTGTATCTCCCGTACTTGGCTTAATAAATGACTGTTTGTCGGCTGATTTACTGAAATGCTTCTTGATTGGTTTATTCATTGAGAGAACCAGGATTCGCCTCCAGGCCCATCCCACCAGTCCCGCACTGCCTCAGTGTCGCCCCCGGCGCCTTCATTGAGAGGTCTGGGAGAGTGACCCGGAGTGGAAAGGGGCCGAAGTCTCCAGGCGCCCCCTGCTGGCTCGGGAAACTGAGAGAATCGTCTTTGTTGTCATTTCATCTGGGGTTTCCTTGGCCAGGCCCTGGCGCCGTTTGGCTTTTCCTTCTCCAGCTCATTTTAAAGGTGAAGAAACTAAGGCAGGCGGGGTGAAGTGACTTGCCCAGGATCTCACAGCTACTACGTGTCTGCGGTGGGATTCGAACCCAAGACTCCAGGCCCAGGCTGCTCCTCACATACGGAAAGTTTTGCAAATCTTAACCAAGTTATCAGTTTTTAACTATTATTCGAAGGAACTTTTCAATTATTTAGCTCCTATCCTAGAGTTTCTAGACCTCAGGTGAAGAATCCTTGCCCCAGTCGCTCTCTGGGGAGGGGAGGAGAAAGGGGCAGATTTGGAAATGATGTTAAATGTTTCCAAAAATAAAGTAGATGCTTAACAAGTTTCTTTCTCCCAGCCTCAGTTTTCCCATATGTAAAATGGATATAATCATGTCTGCCCAGTTGTAGAGGAGTAGGGGGTCCAGTGCTTTCGAGGAGCTGTGAAGCTCTGGAGCCACAGGGAGGGTGAGGGGTGAGATCCCCTCGGAAGATCAGATGAGATCAGCTATGGCGATGTAATACATGTACTGGACCAGTGGGGGAGGGGGCATGGTGTTAACTGCCAAGGGGAGGTTGCGCAGTGTGAACTTCCAGCCCTGACATCCCCTGAGTCCCCCCCAGCTCTGACAGCCCCTGTTCTAAGGCCCCTCCCAGCCCTGACCTCCCCTGTTCTAAGCCCCCCAGCCCTGATTCCCCCCTGTTCTAAGCCCCCCCAGCCATTTACCTGACCCTGCTGCAATGCCCCTGGCTCTGTGGGGGAGCACAAAGGAAATTGAGGTCAGCGGCTCAGTCAGAAGAGGTTGCGCCCTCAAAACTTGACTCAAGGTGGAGAAACTTCCTGCCGGGCTGGAGGCCGGGGGCGCGCGCTGCCACCCAGGGAGAGAGCTGCCGTTTCCTCTTCGGGTGCGGCGGCTGAAGAAGCCCAGGAAACCCCCCTGGGAAGGAGCTGGGCGCGGGGCCTACGGGCCGCTCCCCTTCCGCTGCCAGCAGCCCCGAGATTGAACGCAGGAGCCCTATGAGCTTAAGCGGGGACTCGGGCCTCTGGGGCCTCAGTTTCCCCCCAGATCCCTGTGAGTGATGAGGCTGTAAGGGCGGATCCCCCGGAGGTAATGGAGAGGCACTTGCCAGGAGGAACGGACCAAACCCTGAAGTGAAAAGTAGCAAAAGGAAATCCGATAGGGAAGAAGATAACGGGGTCACGTGACGCAGCCATAGAGTGGGCAGGCTTCCTGAATATAAATCTGGCCTAGCTGGTGACTCCGGGCAGGTCACTTCACCCTGCCTGCCTCAGTCTCCTCATCTGTAAAAATGGGCTGGAGAAGGAAATGGCCAGCCGCTCCGCTGGGGAAAACCCAGTGGGGTCAGGGACAAACATGACTAAAACAGGACTGAAAGGCCCACCCTTTTTTCAGGGAAGGCGTCCACCCTGTGGGGCTCCCGGTCATGGGTTCCCACAGACTGTTTGCGCTGCAGGAGGGAGATAGCCGGAGCTGTTTGCCTTCTGGGCTGGGAGGGAGAACCCACGCGGTCCCTTTGACCTCTCCCTGGCCAGCGGGAGGCGCCCTCCTCCACTCCACGCCCTGACCAGGAGGCCCAATCCACAGTTCCGTCTCTTGCCTCAGTGGACAGTCCCAGGGTTCCCTTCACTGATTTTCCACGTGCTGGACCGCTAGGGGGCGCCATATGGCACAGAGCCTGTTCACAAGTTCAAATCTGGCCTCAGACACTTAGTAGCTCTGGGAACTGCGAGTCCCTTAACCCCGTTTGCCTCCGTTTCCTCCTCTGTACCAATGATCGGGAGAAGGAATAGACAAACTTCTCCGCCAGCTTTGCCGAGAAAACCCTCATCGGGGTCACAAAGTGGGCACCGAATGACAAGGAAGGCCGTTTTGGCCCCCAGTCCCCACCATGAGCTTCCTGTGTTAGGGTGGGAGCTCCTTGAGGGCAGAGCCGTCCTTGTGGTGGTATTTGTGTCCCTAACTTAGTGCCCAGAGCTCTTCAATCACCTGTGACGTGACTAGGCAACTAAATCCATGACTCCCCAACACACTAATCCCCCCTCCCCCAAATCTTCTTCCCCGGACAAATGTAGAGGTGTTGGACCTGGAAGGAAGATCCGAGTTCAAATGCAAGATATTTATTAACTGGCTGATCTTGGGCAAATTCATTTGATCTCTGCCTGCCTCAGTTTCCCCATGTGAAAAATTGGGATAATGATACCTACTCCCAGGATTGTTATGAGGATCAATGAGATAATATCTGGAAAGCGCTTTGCAGAGCTTTATAAATGTTAGCTACCTTCCCCCGTCTCATCCATATTCCACACTGTTGCAGATGTACTCTTCCTAAAGCACATGTCTGATCATGTTACTCCTTTTTTTTTTTTGCTGAAGCAATTGGGGTTAAATGACTTGCCCAGGGTCACACAGCCAGGAAGTGTTAAGTGTCTGAGACCAGATTTGAACTCAGGCCCTCCTGATTTCAGGGCTGGCACATGGCCAAGTTATTCTTGCTAAATAAACTTAAATGGCTCCCTATTACTTAATTAAATTACTTCCTATTACTCTGACTCCAGGGCAATTTTCTTGCTTATACAGCCATTAAAAGTGCAAAACTGGTCTGGGATACCTGAATTTGAACCCTCTCTCCCAGTGTTTCCAATTTACAATTGAGGAAACTGAGGCAGACAGCAGTGATTTGCCTACGGTCACCCAGCTCATATCTGAGACGATTTAAATTCAGACTTTCCTGATTCCAGCCCCAGCCCCCTCCTAAATCAAATGGGAAGAACAGTTAGAATTGGGAACTTTCTTTAGTCCTTGTATAAAATGAGAGGGCCCCTCCCAGCTCTTCTGTTAGGTGCTCCGAGGTCCCACCCAACCCTGACAATTTGCACATTAATGCCCCTCCTTTTTCTTTTCTCACATTCTGTGCTTTTTGTTCTCTGTTGGCTGTGACATCTTGTGCCCCTTGGCCCCTTCCAGCTGTGCCATCCTGTGCCCCATGGCCCTTCCAGCTGTGCCAGCCTGTGCCCCATGGCCCTTCCAGCTGTGCCACCCTGTGTCCCAGGGCCCTTCCAGCTGTGCCATCCTGTGCCCCAAGGCCCTTCCAGCTGTGCTCCAAGGCCCTTCCAGCTGTGCCATCCTATGCCCCTTCCAGCTGTGCCATCCTGTGCCCCAGGCCCTTCCAGCTGTGCCATCCTGTGTCCCAAGGCCCTTCCAGCTGTGCCATTCTGTATAACTCTGGCTCCCAGAGCAGCCTGTGTATTCCAGGGTGGGCGGCAGATCCCACAATACTCCAGCTTTCTAGGAGTGATGCTGAGAAATGAGAAGGGAGGGGAGAAGGACCCAGGACCCCTCCGAAGCAGTTCTGGCTTAAAGGGAAGAGGAGGAGGTTGGTGTGGGATCCAGCTCTGTTTGCTCTGGATTTTAATAAACTGGTGAATAAATACAATGGAGTTTGGGAGCAGGAAGACTTGGATCAGGCACTATGGCAACGGGGGAAGGTGCGTGTGCACAGGCAGCCCCCAGGGGAGCCCCTTAATCTAAAAATGGGAGACTTAGGACGGAAAGGGACCTCGGAGCAAGCCCTTCTCTTGGCCGTGGACTCCAGGCCCCTTCGTTTACAGAGAGGGAAGTCGAGGCGCAGAGTTTGTGACCTGCCCAAGGTCACGCGCTTGTGATGGCCGGACTCCCTCTCTGGCCCTCCTGCCACTGTGCCAACGTTCCCGCTTGGGGAGGGGCTGGGGGCTCTGGGGGCATAACATCCGGGGATGCAGGAGCCCCGGTCGGCGGGGGGCAGCTTCTGTGAGTGGACAAGGATGAAGGGCTCGGCAGGGGAGCTCCCTCAGGTGGGGGAGGGGGTGCGGGTGATGGAGAGCTCGGTCAGATAAGGGAGTCTGCCCCCTTCCCCCGCCCTTAGGAAGCACCCAGCCTGAGGGGAGAGCGGGGACAAAGGAAGGGAGATAAGGAATCGGGAGATTGTGGGGGTGGAGACGGAAGGCCGGACTGTAGACGAGATTGCGCTTGGCCAAGCCCCTGGGCCTTTGCCTGCTCCCGCCTCAGTTTCCCCCAGGAAGGGCAACCGCGTGCTCGGCTCCCGGGGACGCCCCTTCAGCCACGGGCCCCGCACCCCTCGCAGGGGCCCCGCCCCTTCCCCTTTCCAAAGGCCCTCGACCCCGGACTGTCCGTGACCTTAGGGAAACTGAGGCTGGGGGCGCGCCGGCCCGGAGGGGGAAGAGATGCTCGGGTCCGGGAGCCGGCGTCCGGATCCCGGGTTTGCCGCGGGGCGGGGCGGGAGCCCAGGGCTCCGCCTCCCCTTCCCTGCCCCCTCCCGACAGGCGCCTACACTTGCCTCTCTCCTCGGTTTGGGCAGCGGGGCGGCCTCGGTTCTCAGCCCGCGCGCCCTGGGCCCAGGCGGCGGGGGTCCATGGCAGACCCCGCCCCCCCCGCCCCGGCCGCGGCCCCCACGCCGGCCCCGGCCGCCGGCAAAAAGGAGCTGAAGATCGTGATCGTGGGGGACGGCGGCTGCGGGAAGACCTCGCTGCTGATGGTTTACAGCCAGGGGGCCTTCCCGGAGGTGAGGAGCGGAGGGGGAGGGAGGGGATGGGGAGGGGGACAGAGGGGATGGGAGGGGGACGGCCTCGCCAGCCCCTTCCCCAGCTGCGAGCCCGCCTCCGCTCCCGCGGTGCGCGGGGGGCTGCCCGGGGCTGGGCTGGACGGCGGGCGGCCGGGGTCCGGGGCTCTCGGAAGCCCCCGGCGGGAGGCGGGGGGAGTAGTTGCGGGGAGGGGAGCCGGGCTCCGGGCCGGGGGGCCCCCTTCTCGGCCCTCCCCCCACGCAGGAGCAGGCTGGGGCTCCCGACACTAGTGCGGGGACTGGCGCCAGGGATGGGGCTGTGGGATCGGCTCCCTCTCCTCCAGGTTTGGGGGTGCTGCTTCCTCCCAGTGGAACTCTGTAGTGGGGTTCGGGGGAACTCCTTCCCCCACCCCCGGCCAGGCCACCAAGCGGGGAAGACGTGCGAGAACTTGGCTACTCTTGGGGGGGGGGGATGCCCCAGTCCTCAGGCTCCAACCAGGGCTATGGCCTTCGGGGGGGCTACGGCCTTCTGGGGGGGTACCCCCCGCATGAAACGTGTCTCGGGTTTCCCCAATTCTCCCCTCCCCCTGACGTCTCGGTCGTCCCTTCCCCCAGCACTACGCCCCTTCGGTCTTCGAGAAGTACACCACCAGCGTGACCCTGGGCAGCAAGGAGGTGATCCTGAACCTCTATGACACAGCAGGTGAGTGGGGGCTCCCGGGGGCTTCCCAGCGCGGAGGGGGGAAGGAGCGGGGAAGGAGCGGGACATCCCAAGAGCCAGAGCCTCTTGACCGCCTTGACTCCCTTCCCTTCTTGAAGCAAGTCCCCCCCAGCGGGAGAGAGGAAGCCGAAGAACCCCAGGATGCTATTATTAGCAGTAATAGGTTAATAATAAAACAATCATCGGTGGATAATTAGCAATTATCATTCAGGATGAACCTTGCGTGGATTTAGCCCTTAAACTCCACGGGTGACTCGTCACCTTGCGGGGATGTCCATCCCTGAGTGGGCAAGGGGAGTATCGAGGCTAGCCGGGAGCTTCTTGACATTAGGGCGTCATGGACACCCTTGGGGCTGTCAGATACCCATGGATCCCTCAGAATGTCTTTAAGTGATTGAAGGAACTTTCAGTCGCAGGTTCATGACAATAAAGAAGCCACTTTTCCTCCCTCCGAGTTCACAGAATCCCCTTCCCCCTGCACACACACATAAACATCTCCCCGTGAGTCTCCCCGGGATCCATTAAGAACCCCTGCTCTAGGAAAACCAATTAAACGAACAACAGTTTGAACCAGGGACCAGCCAGGCTCAGTTAAGAGAGCCCCAGCTCCTCTCGGGCAAGATGGCAACCAACTGGGCAGGTCCAACAGCTCCAGAACGCCCTTACCAATCACCGAGGGGCAACCATCTCTGCCCGCACAGGGAGCACCCACAGAGGCTTGAAATATTGAGGAGGAGGGAGGCACTTTCACGGTCATGGGATTTGGAGCTCAAGAGAGCTTTGAGAGATCCTCTGGTCCACTTCAGTCCTTTTATGCTGAGAAAGCGAAGGCTCAGAAAGGACTTGCTCAAGATCCCCTAGTGAGTGAGTTGTTGTTCGGTAATTTTCAGTCATGTTTAACTCTTCGGTGACCCCTGGTAGGCTGATTTGCCATTTTCTTTTCCAGCTCATTTTTCAGATGAGGAAACTGAGGGAAATGGGTTAAGGGACTTGCCCAGGATCACACGGCTAGTAAGTGTCTGAGGCTGGAAGATTAGTCATTGCCCCGTTGTGCTTCCTTCATGAGCTACTGAGAACCCAGGTCTCCTGACTCCCAGACCGTTCTCCTAGAGCATCCTATTTTCCTTGAAGCTGAATGAAAGCTTCAGAAGGTGGGAAGGGGACAGAGTTTTAGAAATATCAGGCAAGATCATGAGGTCTGCAATTCTTGGTGACCACTAGATTCATAAATATGCAGGTTTATACAAATGATGCTAAAGAAAATGCTTAATATAGAAGGGGTAGAAAATAAATATTGTTATTGAGCCTACCGTTTGATCCTCAGGACAACCTTGTGAGGTAGATGGTGTTATTGTCCCCATTTTACAGTTAGGGAAACTAAGGCAGAAAGTAGTTTAAGTGACTTACCGAGGATCACACAAGTAGTATGTTTGAACTTGGGTCCGGCACTCAATCTGCTGTACCACCCTTTGGCGTTGTCCAAAACTTTCCTGAAGTTGGAGGAATTAATCCATCAGTCAGTAAATTTTTATGTAACACCTACTATGCGCCACGTGTATGTCATGCGCTAGAAATATACATACAAAAATGAGATCACTCCCTTTCTAAGGAGCTTAAAAGGTTGAGTTCCAAACTTTGGAAGCTTTGAAACTTCTCACACAAGTCCCCCAACTTATTTCCCAGGTATCTTAGCTAAGGTTGGCTCCTGAGTCATGAGCCTTGTCACCAATGTTTATTGTTGCTTTGATCATTTGGAGAGAGAGATCTGGGCTGATTTTCACTGGGATCTAAATAAGTATCTAGAACTTTTTGGTCTGTGCTAGGACCCCTCCATCCCTAGCTACAGAAATGGGTTCAGAAAGAAAGGAATCGTCAAACTCATCGAGTCCAAAGACCTTATCCTAAACAGTAAAGGTCTGCGAGGAGGTTCGGTTTCATTCCAAGTCCAGACGGATGGGATTGGGGTAGCGAGAGGGGGAAATTGGGAAGGGGGGTGGTCCAAATCATAGGATGGGAGAAGGTCAGCCCAGGGAGGGGCCAGAAAATACAGACTTTAAACCCTCAAATCTGTAGTCAGATTGTCTAAGTTGGGAGGGACTTTAGCAGATAGACTATCAGAAATGGAGCGGACTTTAGACTACACCCTGGCTACACTGGGAGAGATCTTAGAGGAGAATGTCAGAGCTGGAGGGCACATAGAACAGAGAAGGTCAAAGCTGGAAAGGTATCTAGAATATGTAGCTGTGTCCCAAGATGGGAAGTGTCTTGAAGCACCGGTATCAAAGGCCAATAGAAAAGGAGATCATTAAACCTTGAATAATAATCCCTGTAGGCTACATAGTAAACACATATTAATAGTAGAAAATCACGTTAACATTATATTTTATCTTTTTTGTTTATTTTATTATTTTCCAATCACATTTTAATCTGCTTTGGGCCACACTTGGGAGTGTTTTAGGTTCATGGCCAGGTGTCTTAGAGCATTAGAATGTCAGGGTTGGGATTATGTAGGATTAGATACAAGATAATATGGGATTCGGAGCCAAGAGGATACTTAGAACATAGAATGTCAGAGGTAATAGTTTCCCTAGAATGTCACAGATAGAACATGGACTATCAGGGTCCTTAGAACATAGAATGTCAGAGGTAATAGCTTCCCTGGAATGTCACAGATAGAACATGGACTATCAGGGTCTTTAGAACATAGAATGTCAGAGGTAATAGTTTCCTAGAATGTCACAGATAGAACATGGACTATCAGGGTCTTTAGAACATAGAATGTCAGAGGTAATAGTTTCCCTAGAATGTCACAGGTAGAACATGGACTATCAGGGTCCTTAGAACATAGAATGTCAGAGGTAATAGTTTCCCTAGAATGTCACAGATAGAACATGGACTATCAGGGTCTTTAGAACATAGAATGTCAGAGGTAATAGTTTCCCTAGAATGTCACAGATAGAACATGGACTATCAGGGTCTTTAGAACATAGAATGTCAGAGGTAATAGTTTCCCTAGAATGTCACAGGTAGAACATGGACTATCAGGAGTCCTTAGAACATAGAATGTCAGAGGTAATAGCTTTCCTAGAATGTTACAAACAGGAAAGACTTAGAACATGGAAAGTCTGAAAGAGAAGGGACTTTATGCCATAAAATGTCTGAATTGGGAGGGGCTTTAGTTCAGAATATATTAGGGCAAGAATAATATTTCACATGTATACACTTCCATGTTTATGAAGGGCTTTCTTCAAAGAACCCTAAACAGCAAGTCCAGGCCTATCATTTTTAAATGAATCTCAGAAAAGAAAATTGATTGCCGGTGTCAGATGGCCAGATATAGAGATCCTTGCAGTGCCTGATAGATTTAGGGGAGGAGGAGGAGGAGAGGAAATCCCTGTGGTCATGGTCTTGATTTCAGAAAAGCCCTCATTGCTTTGCCTAAATCTCCACATCCCATTCGAATATGTGAGAGAACTAACATCATGAAGATGCTTGTGGGTACCTAGGGTTCTAAGTGTAGCCAATGACTCTTGGCCCTCGGGACCCTCTCAGCCACGAGACAGGGATGTCTGTGAGCTCCCATATACATACGGGGACCCACAGCCCACCTCCAGATTTCATTGCTGGTCCATATCATAGCAGCTGAGATTACCATCCAAGTCAGTTTGATAAGCATTTACAAGCACCTACTGTATACAAGGCATTGTGCATGACACAGTGGAGCTACAAGGCAAAAATGAGGAAATTTCCTCCTTGAAGAGCTTATATTCTACTGGAGATGAACAAGGCCTCCTTTGGAAGAGATGAGGACACTAGGAGACAGAGTAATGCAATAGAAAGAGCATCAAATTTGGAGTCACAGGACTGGGGTTCAAATCCTGCCTCGACTCTGAGCCAGAGTTTCCTCATCTGTAAAATAAAGGGCTTGGGCCAGATGGCCTTTGGGGTTCCTTCAGCTACAGATCCATGGGTCTAATACATTGACAGGGATTTATGATCCTTTGACACAGAGAACATCCAAGAATTGTTTAGAAAGACGGTGATTATAGACTTCTTGGTTTCTCATCCCTGGGTGTTAAGGGGAGGGGCAGGGTCTATTAGTGCTACTTTTCAGCTATAGCCAAGATCAGATGGTTCTCCATTGGTTCTTGTTGGGATAAGATTCTGGAACTTTGGAGGGCTGGGGATATAATCTACTTGGACTCCATCACAGATGGAAGAAAGCACTCTACGTCAGCCCTGCAGAGCTTCTGATAAATGAACGTCCGAATGAATAAATGAAAAGCGTTTATTAATCTCTGCTCTTGGTATCTAACAGATCATAGTCCCAGCCTTAAGGGACCTTCCACTCTCAAAGAGCATCCAAGTCTGATAATACATTTACTGTTGTTCAGCCCTGTCCAACTTTTCATAACTCCATGAGGTTTTCTTGGCAAATCTACCGTTTCCTTCTCCAAACGGAGGTTGGCTTGGCCAAGATTAAAGAGCTGGGAGGTATCTGAGGACAGATCTGAACTCAGGTTCTCCTGACTCTAAGCCCAGAGCTCCATGCAATGAGCCATCTAGGGCAGACATACTATCCCTCCTAAATCCTAATCTGATAGGAGAGATAGGATATACCCACCCACTATTAACGAGAAAATTAGCAGGATACAGAGAACAAACTGGTCAGAAGATAAAAAGTGGGAAAATTATTAAGCACCTACTATGTGCCAGAGCTCCGGGCACTGAACCACTTACATAGATGAATAGATATACTATCCCTCCTACATCCTAATCTGATGGAGAGATACTATTAACGAGTAAATTAAGAGGATACAGAAAACAGACTGATGTCCAGAGCGAGAGATTGGTCAGAAGATGGCTGGAGGAACTGGGCTGGCAGAGCAGATAGGAAGTGGAAAAATTATTAAGCACCTACTGTATGCCAGAGCTCTGGGCACTGAACCACCTACACAGATGAATAGACATACTATCCCTTCCAAGTCTTAATCTGATGGCAGAGATAGGATATACCCACCCACTTCCTAATGAGGAAGTTAGGAGAATATGGATTGATGCCCTGAATAAGAGGTTGGTCAAGAGAAAGTGACTAGAGAACCTGGGCTGACAGAGCAGAGAGAAAGAAATGGGGAAATTATTATTATTAAGTACCTACTATGTGCCAGAGCTCTAGGCACTGAGCCACCTATATACATGGATAGACATATTACCCTCCTAAATCCTAATCTGATGGGAGAGATAAGATATATTCACCCACTATTGATGAGTAGGTTAGGGGGATACAGATTAGAGACATCTCTGAGCAAGAGGTGGGGCAGAAGAAGATATCCAGAGGACCTGGGCTGGCAGAGCAGAGAGAAAGACGAAGCGGGGGGGGGGGGGGGGGGAGTCATTAAGTACCTACTATGTACCAGACACTGTGCTAAGTGTTTTACAAATATTCTTTCATTTATTCTTCACAACAATCCTGGGAAATGGATAGAATTTCCCCCATTTTACAATTAAAGAAACTGAGGCAGACAGAAGTGAAGTGATCAGCTAATAAGTGTCTAAGGCTGAATTTGAATTCAGATCTTCCTGATTCTAGGAAAAGCTCCCTACTGCACTATCTAGCTGTCTTTTAAATATATACATATACAATAGCTTTTAGTTTTTCAGAATCCATGCAAAGATGGTTTCCAGCATTCATCCTTAGAAAACCTTGCGTTCCGATTTTTTCTCTTTCCCTCCTTTCCTCCTCCTCAAGTAATCCAATATAGGCTAAACGTGTACGGTTCTTCTAAACCTATTTCCACATTGATCCTAGTTGTCTTTTAAGAAGGAGGTTCATCCCCTCCGTCAGGAATAGCTGGAGAGTAATAATCGGTTGTTCGGTCGTTTCACGACTCCATTTGGGGTTTTCTTGGCAGAGACACTGGAATGGGACGCCGTTTTCTTCTCCAGCTCATTTTACAAGTGAGGAACCTGAGGTGAACAGGGTTAATTGACAGAGTCATCCAGCTGGGAAGCGTCGGAGGCCAGATTTGAACGTTCAAAGTTGAGTCTGTCTGACTCCAGACCTGGCCGTCTATCCACTATGCGCCAATAATAATGGCTAACACGTATATGGCATCTGCTATGTACCAAGTGCTGTGCTAAGCCCTTTACATAATTATTCTCTCATTTGATTCTCACAATAAGTAGAATTAGGTGCTATTCTCAACCCCTATTTTGCAGCTGAAAAAATTGAGGGAAACCGAAATGAGGCGACGTGTCAGGATCCCACAGCTAATAAGTGTCTGAGGCTGAATTTGAACTCGGATCTGCCCGACCTCAGGCTTATCACTCTGCGTCTCTTAAAAAGGCCGTTTTAGTTTATCGTGTCAGAGACGGGGGTAGGAAGCAGAGCGGGAATAATCCAGACCTCCGGCTAATGCGGAAGCGCTTTCTCCAGGCTGGCAGGACGCCGCTGTGGGAAGGGGCTTCGGGCAGGTGGAGCCGCATGACGGTGTTTAAAAAAACTGATCGGTGCAAGAAATGCTCGATTGCAGTTCAGAATTAGTGAAAAATAAAGGGATCGTTTTTCCCATCCAAGGGAATGAGTGGATTTATGCGAAACGCATCCCTAGCATCTTTGTTGCTCTGTGGATTCCTGGGTAAGAACTCCCATGATTCCAGTCTCAGGTCATCTCCTCCTGACCAACCACATCAGTCCATTCTCTCCTGACGTACTCATTAATGGTGGTGGGGGGGGGGGAGGAATAATGTCCTATCTCCTGTCAGATTAGGATTTAGGAAGGATGGTTTGTCCATCCAGGTATGTAGGTGGCTCAGGGCTCTGGCACATAGTAGGTGCTTTCCCCTTGCTTTCTCCCTGCTCCGCAGCCCTCCTGACCGACCTCTTGCTCATCAGTCCATTCTCTCCTGACCTACCCAGTAACGGTGGCTGGGAAGGGGAAGTGAGATCCAGAGAAGCTTGGGCCTGGTGGCTCCACTAATGGTAGGGCCCTTAGAGGCCTTGGCGAGTCCCTGGCATTTTTTACAGGTGAGGAAAGGAGCTCCAAGTCGGTCTCGGAGAGCAAAGGTGGGGTGTGGATCAGCTCCGTCCCTCTGGCCGTGGTGGGTGTTATTTCAGCCGGGTGCGCCTCGGGCCGCGGGGGTCAGGAAGGACAGAGGCCGGGAGAAGGAAGGACCGCCGGGCTTGGGGCTCGGGAAGGAACCTTTTTGCCGCCCCCCTCCCCGTGCTGCTCTTCCTTGGAACCGGGAAATTTGGAGAAAAGGCCCAGATGCGTCAGAGGCCTGTGGGGTGGGCGGGGGCGGGGCGGCTGGAGGAGCAGAACCGTAACCCACCCTCTCCCCCGGCTCTGAAACACCCACAGGCAGGAAACTGTGGTAAAGTCAGAAGCTTCCTTGGGGGGGAGGAGGAGCAGCGGAGAGATAACAAGCTGGGAGCTGGTCTCCTCTAGGGCAGCCAGACCGGCCGTGGGGGGTGGGCACCGAGCCAGAGCCCCCCAGAGTAGTGGGAATCCCCGCGTTGCTCTGGATACTTTTCAGACGGAGTCCCCCGACGCTGTCAGGAGGTGGCCAGGTGGCTCGGTGAGCAGGGCACGGGCCCTGGAACAAGTTCAAACCCAGCCTCAGACGCTCCCTACCTGGGAAAGTCACATAACCTTTTTGCCTTAATACCCTAGAGAAGGGAACGACAAACTGTTCCAATATCTTTGCCCCCCAAGCCCCCAAAACCTATAGATGCTGTTGGTGGGATGTGGTCCAGGGATCATGAAGACTCTGATACAGATTCTGAACAGACTGGACAGTAACTGCGGGGTCAGCCCCACAAGAAGCATTATTAAGCACCTACTGTGTGTCCAGCCCCAAGCTAAGCATTGGTGAGAGGAGGAAGTCAGAAGGTAGTGTCGGCCCTACGGGGATGCGCATCTCCTGGGGGCCATCCCTTGTCTCTGGGCAGCCCCCGAGGGGTTTCTTAGGCCGCCCAATGCCAAGTTCCCCGACCCCTGAATCTGCCCTGAAGAAGACGAGGGCTGGGCAGTCAGTGGGAGGTCAGGTCCGTACCAATCGGAGTGAGCAGGGGAAGGGCACGATGTCATGGCTCGGGGGTCAACGCGCTGACCCAGTCCCAGGGAAGGGAACTGGCCGTCGGGCTTGCTTAGGATCCGAGGAGCCTGGTGCTGCCGGCAAAACTGGACCTACCCATAAGCGGTGGCTTGCAAGCCTCCCCCACCACCCCCTGCAGTAAATAATGTGCTGCCATAGCTACAGAAAGAACATAGAGCTGCTGGGAACAGAACTGACTGGGTGGCGCGGTACATCGAGCAATGGGCTCGGAACCAGGAAAGCTCATCTTCCCGAGTTCAAATCCAGCCTCAGACACTTCACCCTCTCTGCCTCAGTTTCCTCATCTGTAAAATGAGCTGGAGAAGGAAATGGCAAAACACTCCAGTGTCTCTGCCAAGAAATCCCCATGTGGTGTCATGTCTGAACAACAGCAACAAGGGGTCAAAGGGAGCAGGTAGGAACAGCCGGGCCCCCACATGTTGGGGTTGAGTGCGTGTGAAAGCAGCTAAAAGAGAAGTGAGGTCTCCGAGGGTGAGTGAGACCTGTAAGAAATGATTCAGAACGGGCGGGTGGTTTCCAAGCTGCTCATCCCTCTGGGGAGGAAATGGAGGTGGGTAGGAAACAAACAAGCAAGTAGAAGTGCCCCCTGCCCTGACTTAGAGCGGCCCCCTTGCTTCCCTGCCACAGGACAGATTTCCCCAAGGTCAAGGTCAAGGTCACCTCACCTCCATTGGCATTTCAGGGGGTCCAAAGGGAAAAAAAAGTTAAAAATGAGTGGCAAGGAAAAAAATCATTCTTGGGGGACATCTTCTCAGCTTCCCTATACCCACCCCCAAGGGAAGCAACCTGCTGACCCAAGGTAGAGGAGTGAGGGAAGTGGGTGCTGTGGGGACTCAGGGTAAACAGGGACAGTGCATTCACCCTCCTCCTTGTCCCCTGCCCCTCTCCCTGTCAGGGCCTCTCTCTTCCCATCATGCTCCAGCTCGGGCAAGTGGAGAGAGTCCCTGATCTGCATGCAGCTCTGGGCCACTCAGGGCTGTGTGATCGTGGACTCTGGGCAAGCTCCCCCGCCCCCAGCCTCAGTTTATTCATCTGTATAAGGGGAATGCATCAGATGCCCCCCAAAGGGCCTTCTGACTGGAACCCCTGATATCATGAACCCTCTCCTGCCCAGAAGGGCAGACACGTGGAGGTGGGCCCTTGGTGGACCTGGATGGATGGGGAATCAGGACAGACGGCAGAATGAGAAATCAGGGAGGAGGGACGTTTCAAGTGGGGCTGGGCGCAGGTCCTTGGTGGCGAGACGGGCCTCCCCTGGCCCTCTCCGGCTGGGACCGGCCTCCCCTGGCCCTCTCCGGCTGGGACCGGCCTCCCCTGGCCCTCTCCGGCTGGGACCGGCCTCCCCTGGCCCTCTCCGGCTGGGACCGGCCTCCCCTGGCCCTCTCCGGCTGGGACCGGCCTCCCCTGGCCCTCTCCTGCTGGGATCGGCCTCCCCTGGCCCTCTCTGGCTGGGACTGGCCCTCGCCAGCTGGGACCGGCCTCCCGCAGCAGGCGGCCCCTCTCTTAGCAGTATGTTGCAAACACCCTCCCCGAAGGGAACCACAGGCCTTGCATTAGAGTTTTCTGCTGTTAACAGGAAACCGGGGCGTGGGGGTGAGAGGAGAGGCGGGAGGGGGGCTGGCGGAGTCAGGATGTGACAATGGAAAGAGCTCGAAGTTGGACAGGAGATGCTTCTTGGCCGTCCCATCATGCCCCGTGGGAAGGGATTTCCCCTCCCGAGGTTACACTTTCTGCACCTGCTGAGGGAGGGCGTCAGGTGTGACTCATTTATTCCTAATCAATATCCCGAGATCAGAGAGGGCTCATTACATAGTCATTCAGCGACCTTAGGTGGGGAGGGGGAGACCAAACGCTAGCTAGAGGTGCTCAGTCAGCCCAGGAACAAACTTTCTCCAGAGGACTGCACACTCAGTAAGCTCCTGCTGTTTACTCAGCTCAAGAAATGCAATAAGTGAAAACCTTCACCATCAGATCCTTTAAATCATGTTTAATCTTTTTTTTTTTGGCAAGGCAATCATGGGTAAGTGACTTGCCCAGGGTCACACAGCTAGGAAGCATTAAGTGTCTGAGGTCACATTTGAACTCAGGTCCTGATTCCAGGGCTGGCACTCACTGTACCACCCAGCTACTCTTTGAATACTTTGATAGGATGACTTAACCGGGTGATTTTGGATGTTGGGCAAGCTTCCCTGTCCCCAGGCCTCAGTTTATTCATCTGTATAATAAGGGGAATGGATCAAATGCCCCCTAAAGGCTCTTCTAGCCTTTCTCTCTTGCCCAGGAGCAGCTCCAGGGTGCATCAAAGTTTCCAAGAATTTTTTATGATAATTTTATTCTAACTTATTACTACAAATAATATCTATAAAAAAGATCAGCATGATACCTGATATACAGTAGGTGCTTAATAAATGCTTGTTTCGTCCTCTCAAATTCTATTGCAGGATCAGAGACTCAGAGATCTTAGAAGCTCAGTTAGGGACCTTAGAGCTCATTTGGTCTGACTCCCAGTTTTCCCGGGAGTTTTTGAACTGACCTATCCAAGGTCACATGAGAAATATCTCTGTGCTTTCAACTCAGACCTGCCCTTAGTCCTTTGCTTAGCCATGCTTACTAATGCTGACTGAAGGGCCAGCAAGGTTGTGCAGCAAATCGAGCCCTCGTGGTGCCGAGTTCAAATTCAGCCTCAGACACTTCCTAGCTGTGAAAGTTACTTACTCCCAGATGCTTTGCCAAAGAGAGCTGACTGGCTGACTTTCCGCTGAACCGCCCTGCCTCTTATGGGGCAGGGAGTATAATTATTATCCTGATTTTACAGATGAGGAAACTGAGGCAGACAAAGGTAGAATTAGAACCATCTTGAAAAACCCAGACAGACAAGGAGACACTTCTCCCCTGGGGGGAGTGGAGGAAGCCAGTGAGGGGGGTTAGATAAGGTAGCACAAAAAGTCAGCCTTGGAAGAAGAAAAAGATTAACAGGCGGGGGCAGAAGGAGTCAATGCGCCAAAGCACGGAGGCGGGAAAAGGGCGTGTTGTGGTTGGGGGAGAACTCCAAGTTCATTTTCATTAGAAATCAGAGATGTGAATATGAAACGGGACTAGGAAAATTAGTTGAAGCAGGAGTGAGACATGACTCATAGGCCAGACTAAGGTGCTTGAGTGTGAATATGAAACGGGACTAGGAAAACAGAGTGAGACACGACTCGGAGACCAGGCTGAGGAGCTTGAATGTTATGCTGGAGGTAATAGGGAACCATAGAAGTTCCTTGAGCAGGAGAGTGACAACAGAATCTGTGCCTCAGACTATTTTGGTGGAGTTGGAATCAAGAAAGACCAGAGAATGATAGTCTGGGAAGCCATTGCTCTTGTCTGTGAGAGTGACGAGGGTGGGGGTCCCGTGGGTGGGAGGAAGGGATTGGGGAGCTGCTGTGAGAGGCCACCTCGAAGCTGTTGACTGGGCGTGTCTAGCGTCCCTTCCAGCTGGAGTTTGAAGTTGAATTTTACTCTCTGGGGCCAAGGAGGCTCACTGAGGGGAACTAGAGCTCCTGTTCAGGCTAAGATGGGGCTGGGGCCTGTGGAGGAAAGTTGTCTTGGTGAAGGAGAATGAGAGGGATACCAGGTCTGGAGTCCAGATTCCCCCTTTATCAGTCCCTCCAGGCTCAGGAAAACCAGGTCAGTGGGCTCCAGCGTCCCATCTCTTAGGGCAGCAGAATAAGGAGACTTTGGGACTTCCCAGAACCCGGAGACTGCTGGTGCGCCATGTCGCGTGACTCGGGGTGCAGAGTTGCAGGACAAGGACCGTTAGTCACCTGGGAGCCGGCCGGAGGGCAGGGAGGGAGGGAGGGGTGGGACCCTTCTCATCTTTTCGTGGGAGCCGAAGCCAGGGATCCTTTTCTTCCTCCTCCAGAGGCTGCTGAGGGGACTCCAGAGAGTCCCTAAGGGCTCCTGCCTCTCAGCCCTGGCCGAGACCTGGCGACGATGCTCCTTAGGACCGCTGGCCCCTTGAAACCACTTTAGAACTGAGCCTTTCTCCCCGGGTCCCAACTGGCGGCTGGGGGCGGCGGGGAATCGAGCACAGTTCCTGCCCCTGAGAAGAAATAGGAGTATAGAAGTGGGGGCCGTTGTGTGTGTATGGGGGGAAGTAACGGGGAACGGGGCTGGTCTCCTCGCCGATCATGGGAGAAGAGCCCTCGGCCTGAATTCCGCCTGGGCCCTCTTGTGCGAACCGCTGCCCTTCTCTGGGCCTTCATCTCTCCTCTCTGTAACAATAACGAGAGCTCCGATTTGCCCAGGGCTTTATTCTGCACAGAACTGATGTTCAGACTCTCCGTCAGTGGCCATCACTTTGTGGCTGTCGTGCTATTTTTAAGCACCATTTACAGAAGAGGAAACGGACGCCGGGAGGGTAAATGTTTGTCCAGGGTCTTACAGGGAACTGGCCTGATAGAAACCTAGGGCAGCCGGGAGCCAGCAGGCTCAACCCTGAGCTCGGGTCTGAGAGGTCTGAGTTTGCTCCAGCCTCAGACACTTATTCTCTGTGTGACTTTGAGCAAGTCACTTAACTCTCTCGGCCGGAGTTTCCCCATCTGCAAAATGGAGATGAGAACAGCATCCTCCTCAAGGATGATGATGATGTGAGAGTTAAATGAGGGGGAAGCCCTCAGCTCGGTGTCTTGCACACAGTAGGCACTTAATGAATGTTTATTCCCTCTCTGCGTTGTGGCCAGAGTGGAAAGGATCTGAGTCAGTGCAGTGCTGTTGGGCAATTTTTCTTGAAACCTTCCCACAGAGGGCACGGAGGTGTAACACGCTCAGGGCTGGCAGGAACTGCTGATTGCCATTCAAAGGAAGTCCGAGAACTAGGCTAGCATCACTTCTTTCTTTTTTAAAGTATTTATTATTTTACTTTATTTTTTAAATAGCTTTTAATTTACAAGTTATATGCATGGGTAATTTTTCAGCATTGACAGTTGCTAATCCTTTTGTTCCAACTTTTCCCCTTCCTTCCCCCCACCCCCTCCCTCAGATGACAGGTAGACCAATACATGTTAAATATGTTAAAGTATGAGTTAAATATAATATATGTATACATGTCCAGTTATTGTAGCATCACTTCTTAAGAGAGAAAAATGGCAATGAAGTACCCAGCAAACCCACCAACCAGCATTTGGCCATGTTCCTTCCTCCCTTTTCCCCTTCCTTCTTTCCTCTCCCTCCCTCCTTTCCTTCCTTCTTTTTTCTTTCCTTCACCCCTCTTCCTTCTTCCTTTCCTCCCTTTTGTCCTTCATCTCTCCCTTCCTTCCTTCCCTCTTCCCTCCTCCTTTCCTCTCTTTTTCTCTTCCTTCCTTTTCTTCTTTCCTTCCCTCATCCCTTTCTCTCCCTTCCTTATCTTCCTGCCTCCATTCTTTCCTTTTCCCCTCCCTTTCTTCCTTTTTCCTCCCTTCTTCCCTCCTCCTTTCTCCCTTTTCTTTATACCTCTTCCTTCTTCTCTTTCCTTCCCTCATCCCTTTCCCCCTTATCTTCCTGCCTCCATTCTTCCCTTCTTCCCTCCCTTTCTTCCTTCTTCTCCCTCCTTCCTGCCTCCTTTCCTCCTTTTCTTCATACCTCTTCCTTCTTCTCTTTCCTTTCCTCATCCCTCTCTCCTCCTTATCTTTCTGTCTCCATTCTTCCCTTTTCTCCCTTTCTTCTTTCTTCTTTTCTCCCTTTCTTCCTCTCTTCTTTCTTCTCTCCCTCTTTTCTTTCCTTCTTCCTTCTTTCTTTTCTCTCTCCCTCCCTCTCTCCTTCCTTCCTTTCTCTTTTCCTCCATCCCTTTTTTCTTCCTGAGAATGAACCAGTAGACCCGTCCACAAGAACAGCAGGGCACGAAGGGCAAGGTGACCAGTGTGCAGTGTTTGTGTTCCTGCCAGTACCAAGAAACAGCCACAGGCAAACAACGTGCAGTTGGTTTCTCTCCCGCGGGGAAGCGAAAGGCTGCTAATGGCCAGAGAAGGGGGAGCTCCTGCCGGTGATTGGTGGGCTGCTGGTCCACTGGACACGAGAGAGGGAGCGACCGGGCGTCTTTCCAGGGCATGTACCTGGGCGTGTTGGAAAGCTTGCCAGGCCCCGGCCGACCTCACCGTGTGTACCACCCACTTGTATTGAGCGACTCTGGGGCAGCCAACCGATACTTCCTGAAGGAACCAAGGGCATCTCAGTAGTGAGAGGGCTGTCCTGGGCAGGAAACAAGCCAATCTTTTTATCTCTTCTGTGGGTGAAAGGTAGGGACTTCAGAACGGAAAGGTGAGACTGACAGCCTGACATAGTGGATAGAGGGTCGGCTTTGGAGGCAAGAAAACTTGGATTCAGATCCTCTCTGATTCCAGTTGGCTGTGTGACTTTGGGCAAGTCACTTAAACTCTGAGTATTCCAGGCAACTCGGCTGAAGAACCTTGGAAATCTGAAATTCTAGAGTGTGTGGGAAAGGCACAGGTCTAGATTTCCCCTTCCCCTGAAAAATGGAGTAGAAATCAGTTAACAAGAGTTGATAAATATTTTTAAAGCACTTACCATGTGCAGGTACCGAGCTAACTCCTGGAGATACAAAAAGAAAAAAGGGAGTTTGGGATGTGAACAATTAGTTACAAAAGCAGCCTCTCAATCTAGACGAGGCAGGGAAAACCAGCCTGGAGGTAGAGGCCATATTTGGGAGAACATGTAAGAAAGCCGCTTCTTGATTTTCTTTGTCTTTCTAGTCTTAACATAGAACCTGACGGGTAGTAACTGCTGTAAAAATTGCTTATTAACTGACTGAGTTCAGTGAAATGGTGGATCCCGTGGTTAAGATTCTGTAAGGCAAGTTGGCTCAAGATGCATAGGACAGAGAAGGAAGGAGTGAGAAAAGGAAAGAAGGAAAAAATGGGATTTGAAAATCAGATTCAGGCTTTTTGGTCCCTAGCTTTAAAAATAGGACTATTGTGCTCTTGCTCAGGCAGGGAGTGTGTCTCCCGGGCACTGCGAAGGCTGGATTGGCTTAGATCCTTGAAATTCCAATTAAAAGGAGTTTAAATGGAAAAGTTAAATAACGTTTGTTGATTTGAACTGGAAGGGGTGGGAGGAGGGAGGGAATTACCTTTATGTGGCTGCCGAAGCGAGAACCACAGAGAGGAGCAGGTACAGTGTAGGCCGCAGAAAATAAAAGTATGGAGGATCGACGGCAGGTGGAAGGCAGGGTCCAGAAAGAGAGGCGGTGAGTAAATTCGTGGCCTCGGGGAGCTGGGTGCAAACATAGCAATGAATGAGGCAAAGGAGATGTCTTAGTGCAAGGGGCAAGATGGGAGGGATGGGGGTGACCTCAATGTGTAAGAAAGGACGGACCTTATTCTGAAGGACAAGACAAGTGAAAAATGATCTAGTGATACGTGTGTGTGTGTGTGTGTACATACATATGGAGGAGTTTAGGGGTCAGTGACTTGCCCAGGATCACACAGCTAGGAAGTGATGTCACATTTGAATTCAGATCCTTCTGACTCCAGGCCTGGTGTTCCGTTCCCTGTTCTACCCTGCTGCAAACATGAAGAAGTACATCTGTACCTAAAAATGTGGGAACCGGAGCAAAGAAGCCTAGTGAAAAGCATTTGGGTCAGGATTAATAGGATGGAGCAGCAGCCCTGAAATCAGGAGGCCCTGAGTTCAAATCTGGCCTCAGACACTTAACACTTCCTGGCTGTGTGACCCTGGGCAAGTCACTTAACCCCAATTGCCTCAGGAGGGGAAAAAGATTAATAAGATGGAAAACAGAACTTATCTTGTAATAGTAGCTTACTACAGACCACCTGCTAGAAGAATTCAAGAAACATTAAAAACCTGACACAGAAATATAATAATGATTGGGGGAAACAGGTTATTCAGGTATCAGCTACAGCTCTCATTCTCCTCTGTCTCTGTCTCTCCCCCAACTCAGCATAAGCATTTATACCTCAAAAATCACCACAAATGAAGATTGATTTTTTTGTTTTGTTGATTGTCTAGACTTAAGGAAGTGATGTAAACAATGTTACTAATGTAGATTAAACTTGAAAGCATGTCATGGATACTTAAAACAAAACAGAACAAAACAAAGCGGGAGAGCCGCTTGTATAATATTTGCCAGTATACTTCTGTATCTGGACCATTTGACACTATCAGCTCCCTTCTCTTTCTGGACACTGCCTCCTCCCTGTGATTTCGTGACCCCGTTCCCTCCTGATTGTCCTCCCACTTGTCTGACTGATCCTTCTCAGTCTTCCCAGTTGACACCCTCATCCATACTTCCTACCTTTACTCCGGGACTCTTCTGTCTCCTTACTCGTAGCTCCCACAGTTCACCTGTCATCTCGATGCAGATAATCATCCAGAGCTAGAGACCCAGCCCACATCTGTCTCCTGATCCGCAGTCCCCCATCTCCACCTTCCTGTGTGACTTCCCACCTGGATATCTACTGAGCATCCCAAATTCCCTGATCCAACGTGGGACAGATTATCTTCCCGCTCACCCGCCCAAACCCCCACCTTTCTTCCTAACTTCTCTGTGTCTGGAGAGGCCGCTGCCATCTTACAGTCCCTCAAGTCTGCAACCTGGAATCATTCCTCGGCCCTTCATTCCCCCTCACTCCACACGTCCGTCAGGTTTCAGGTCTTGTTCTCCTCAATATCAATGGGATAGATATCCCAGCAACCCCTTCTCTTCACTCCCACAACCACCAGCCCAGGTCCTCTTCACTTTTTATCAGCCCTAGAATCTTATACTTCTGTTGTATACACTCATATAATATAATATAATGAGTATACACTCATATAATTCTGTTATAGTATACTCATATATACTCATTTAGTATATATGCTCATATATATGTTATAGTATACTCATATAGTTATAGCATGTCCATGTAGTTCTCTTATAGTATATTCATGTAATATAGTATACACACATAGTTCTGTAATAGTATACTCATATATACTCATTTAGTATATATGCCCATATATATTGTAGTTCACTCATATAGTTATAGTATATTCATATAGCTCTGTTATAATATACTTATATATACTCAATTAGTACATATACTCATATATATATGTTGTAGTATACTCATATAATTATAGTATTTCCATGTAGTTCTGTTATAGTATACTCATATATACTCATATAGTTATAGCATGTCCATGTAGTTCTGTTATAGTATACTCATTCATATATATATATATATATATATATATATATATATATATATATATATATATATATATATATATACTCTAGTAGTTATAGTATAGCCATATATATGTTCTGTTATAGTATACTCATGTAATTCTGTTATAGTATTTTAATATATACTCATATATATGTGTTATAGTACACTCGTGTAGTTATAGTATACTCACATAGTTCTGTTATGACATACTCCTGTAGTTATAGTGTACCCGTATAGATTAATAGATCTATGTAGTATACCCACATAGTTAAAGCACACACCTATGGTTGTTACAGTATACACATGGTTACAGACGGCCCATAGAGTTCTGTTATAGTAGGTCCATGTAGCTCTGTTCTCTTGTGCTATAGCGGTACTCCTCTCTCCACCCCGCCCTCCTCACAGCTGAGCAGTACAGTGGATAGAGCCCTAGGCCTGGAACCAAGAAGACTCATCTTTCTGAGTTCAAATCTGGCCTTAGCCACGTATTAGCCAGGTGACCCTGAGCAAGCCACTTAACCCTGTTTGACTCAGTTTCCTCATTTGTAAAATGAACTGGAGAAGGAGATGGCAGGCCATTCCAGTACCTCTGCCAAGAAAAACCCAAATGGGGTTACAAAGAGTCCTACGTGATCAAAAACGGACTGATCAACAGCTGAAATGTAAATCCGTGTTACGGATTTTGCCTGTGTAGATGTGTCCTCTGGCAGAATATAAGCTCCTCGAGAGCAACGATTACAGAATTTTTGTCTTTGTATTCCCAGCACGGCGCCCGGCACATAGTAGGTGCTTCCTAAATCTTGTTGAACTGAAATGCATGAATGAAATGCATTTATTAAGAACTTGCTATGTCTCAATTCCTGTGCTAATTACATCACTCACTGAACAAACCTTTTCCTTGGGGAGGATAGGATGAAATCACAATTGATTGAGTGAAGGCCGAACTACTCCATTCTGCTTTTGCCTTTTTGTTTTTTTGCCAAGGAATATAATTTTCAGACAAGAGAGGGGGAGAATAAAAATGGTTAACAAGGAGATAAAAATCAAAGGAAACATGGAGTTTCTAGGAAAGTACTGAGTCTGGAGTCAGGAAGACCCGAGTTCAAATCTGGCCTCAGATCCTTGCCAGTTGCATGACCTTATTCGTCTTAACCTCCATTTGCCTTCATTAGCTTATCTGTAGGATATGATAGTCTCTATCTTCTTGGCTGTTTTGAGGGTCAAATTAGATAATAATTGTAAAGAACTCAGCACAGTGCCTGGCGTATATTAAGCACTATCTAATTAGTTATTGTATGATTGCTGAGCCATGGACTTTTCAATTTCAAAAAGTCATTTAGAATGAGAGAAATAGTGCCGCAGAATGGAAAATAGCCAAATGTCCTGAAGAGGAAGAAAGAGAGAGGGAGGGAAGGAGGGAGAAAGAAAGAGAGGGAGGAAGAAGAGGGAGAGAGAAGAGGAGGGAGAGAGACAGAGAAAGGGAGAGAGAGAGATTTATTAGCTCTGAGACTTTAGGCTGTCACTCAATGTCTCTCAGACTCAGTTTTCTCATCCATAAATGGGCATAACAATAACCATAGTGGCCAACTTGTGGTTATATGTCTGCAAAACTTGAAGCTTAAAGCATCAGACAGGGCCCTTTTGTGTTCATAAAGCACAACACTGCACTAAGGCTTTGGGATAGCCCAAAATGCCACTTATGACTATTACAGACCATAGTCCAGGAAACTTGTCATTGATTCCTGGTAAAACCCAAGAACATGTTGTCAAAGCGATGGTTTTGTGAATAGCTTAAAAAAAAAAAAAAAAAAAAAAAAAAGGGAAGTGGTAAAAATAGAGTCCGTGTGGCTTCCCTATGAGCAATTCATGCCAAATTGACCTCATTTCTTTTTCTGACAGTGCCATGACACTGGTAGACCAGTCGGCCGTTGTTGATGGTTCACCTAGGTTTCAGCAAAACAATTCGTGAAGTCCCTCATTGTTGCCTTGTAGGCAAGATTGGGAAGGTGTGAGCTGAAAGCAGCTAGGTGGGACAGTAGAAAGAGCTCTAGGTCTAGAGTCAAGAAAACCTGAGTTCAAATCCCATCTCAGACACTGTGTGACCTTGGCCAAGTCACTTAATCTTGCCTCAGTTTCCTTATCTGTAAAATGTGGATAATAGCTACCTTGAAGATGTCGTGAGGATCAAATCAGATGATAATATTTTTAAAGTTCTTAGCACAATGCCTGGCACATTTTGTTGATGTTTGATGTCGAATCATTTCACTTGTGTCCAACTCTTCACGGCCCCATTTGGAGTTTTATTGGCAGACAGACTGGAGTGATTTACCATTTCCTTCTCTTCCACCTCATTTTACATATAAGGAAACTGAGGCAAACACAGTAAATAACTTGCCCAGGGCCACACAGCTGGTAAGTGTCTAAGGCAGAATTTGAACTCATGAAGATCCTAAATGATAGGACAGTTGTTTGTGCTGATCTAATTAATGCAGTCATTGTGAACTTAATGTGCCTAATGGAGTGGCCCAGAGATCTGTCCTTGGCCAAGTCCTATTTAACTTTTTTATCAGTTATTTGAATAAAGGCATAAACAAATCATACTTATCAAATTTCCAGGTGACATAAGATTGATAGCAATAGTTAACATTTGTTAGTCATTTTCAGTCATATTTAACTTGGTGACTCCATTTGGGATTTTCTTGGCAAAAATATTGACGTGGTTTGTCATTTCCTTCTCCAGCTCATTTTACAGATGAGGAAACTGAGACAAACGGGGTGAAATGACTTGCTTAGGGTCAACTCAGCTAGGAAGTATCGGAGACTGGATTTGAACTCAAGTTTTCCTGATTTTCCTAGGCCTGGCACTCTATCCATTGAGCCACCTTGTTACCTGATAGCTAAAATACTGGATGACAGAATCAGGCTTCAAAAGGATCTTCTTCAGACTAGAATGGATTTTGGGCCAAATTTAATTAGATGAAATTCAATTGGGATAAATGTCAAGTACTATATTTAGGTTCAAGAAATCAACTGCCCAGGTATCCTTTGGGATGTGGTGGCCAGAAAGCAGTTCCCACAAGAAAGAGGCAGTTTCAAGTAGATTACAAGTTCAATATGTGTTAAAAGTATATCCGGCCACCCAAGATAACCCATGTGAACCATTCAGCATGGATTCCCCCTTCATTTCTCCCAGTGTATCCTTCAAATGACCTAATTCTCCTCAGTTTATCCTCCTTTGCACCAGATATTTTTCTTGCCAACTCTAACCCCTGTGTTCTTCCTCCATTTCCATCTTCCTTCTCTCCCCCAGCAGAGTAATGTAGGCAGATGGCACTAAGTCTGAAGTCAGGAAGACCTGAGTTCAAATATGATCTCAGAGGGTTCCTAGCTGTGTGACCCTGAGCAAGTCACTTAAATCCTATCTGCCTTATCTCCTCAAGTGGCAAAAGGGGGTAATAATAGCACTTCCTTTTTAGTGTTGTTTTTAGAATCAAACGAGTCTTTTTTTTCTCTAATTTTTCCAAATCCGTGTAGAGATGGTTTTCAACATTCATTTTTGTAAAATTTTATGTTCCAAATTTTCCTCCTTACCTCTTTTTTCCCCAAGACAGCGAGCAATCTGACACAAGTTATACATGTACAATGCTTTTAAATATATTTCCATCTTAGGTATGTTGTGCAAGAAAAACCGCACCAAAAGGGAAAAAACCATGAGAAAGAAAGAGCAAATAAATAAACAAACAAAAAGGTGAAAATACTATAATTAATATTCAGTCTCCATAATTCTCTCTCTGGATGCGGATGGCATTTTCCATCCCAAATCTATTGGAATTCTTTTGGATCACCTAAGAAGGG
Organism: Antechinus flavipes; assembly: GCF_016432865.1. NCBI lineage: Eukaryota > Metazoa > Chordata > Mammalia > Dasyuromorphia > Dasyuridae > Antechinus > Antechinus flavipes. Next base: position 694,348,896 of record NC_067398.1, read on the forward strand.
TCAAGTCTGTCACAGTTGGTCATCATAGAATCTTGCTCTTATTGTGTACAATAATCTCCTGGTCCTGCTCATTCAAATTAGCATCAGTTCCTGTAAGTCTCTCCAGGCCTTTCTGAAATCATCCTGCTGCTCATTTCTTACCGAACAATAATATTCCATAACATTCATATTCCTTGTCACCCCAAAAGAGCTGCTACAAATATTTTAGTACTTGAGGGTCCTTTTCCCTCTCATGATCTCTGAAGTGATATTTTTAAAGCACTTAGCACAGTGTCCAGCACACGTCTTAATAAATACTTATTTTCCTACACCCTCTCCTTCTACAAGGAGGAATAAAGTCTCCCCCTCCCCTTTCTGCAAGAAGCTTTTCCTGGCCATTAATCTTAATATCTTCCCTGGGAGATTACTTCCAGTTTATCTTATATAGATCTTGTCTGGACATAGTTGCTTCACATTGTTTCCCACTTTAGACTGTGAGCTCCTGATGAGCCGAGACTTAAATGTCAGTAGGCTGACATTTTTATAAACTCTCTGTGCCTCAGTTTCCTTAACACTCAAAAGGAATATAACATTATAATAGCAATTATAATAATATATAATATTAAATAAATAAAAATATAAAAGCATAAATAAAAGTATAAAAATAATATAATAATAGCACCTCTTTTGCAGAGTTGTTTTAAGACAACTCTGTTAAAATACAACAGTATTTTAAAAGCATTTAGCACAGTGCTTGTCACACAGTAAGCGCTTAATAAATGCTTCCTTGCTTGATCTGATTTGACTTCAATCTTGCCACGTCCACGGGCTCCTTCCTCACTGCGTACAAAATGCGTGGGTCTCGCTTGTTATTAAAAATCCTCACTTGACAATTTTGCTCAAACTGTTCTTCCATATAGCTCCTCTCTTTTACAGCCGTCTACACTCTTTGCTTCTGCTTTTTCAGCCCCCATTCATTTTTCCACCTTTTGCAGTGTGGCTTCTGTCCCTGACTAACCTGAAGTTAACTGTCCAAGATCACCACATCATCACTGCTTCTCCATCCCCATCCTTCTCAACCACGCTACAGCGTTCGGCCTTGTGGCCTCTGCCTCTTTCTGGATGCTTTCTTCTGGTTCGCCTCCTGGCTTCTCAAGCTCAGCAGGCTCCAGCATCCCTGTCCCTTCCACTCCTCTTCGACCTGGCCACGCTCTTTCTCCCGTAAGCTCCCTTAGGTGCAGCTACATCTCTAGTTGCAAATCTCCATGTTTTTTCTTTCTTTCTTTTTTTTTTTTAAAGGTACTTGAGGTTAAGTGGCTTGCCCAGGGTCACACAGCTAGTAAGTGTCCATTGTCATATTTGAACTCAGATCCTCCTGATTCCAGAGCCAGCTCTCTATTCATTCTCCATCTATTTTTTTTTCCTTCCTTCTTTCTTTCCTTTCTTTCTTTCTCCCACTTTCTCTTTCTTGCTCACTCTTTTTCTCACTTTCTCTCTTTCTTTCTCATTCTCTTTCTCTCTTTCTCTTTCTTTCTTTCTTTCTTTCCTTCCTTCCTTCCTTCCTTCCTTCCTTTTCCTTTTCCATATTGCTGCCCAGATCTACATATCTTGTCCCCATCTCTCTCCCAAGCTCTAGTCTCTTATCTCCAACTGTCTGTCAGATAGCTGGCTGTCCCACAGGTTTCTCAATTGCAACATATTGTAAATGATCACGAAGCATTTATTAGATACCTACTGTGTCCCAGGCACTGAGAATCCACAGACAAAAGTGAACTTCCAAGGTGAAAATTCTAAGAAGCAAGGTGAAGAGAGAGTGCATTCTAAGCATGAGGGAGACCCAGTGCAAAGAAGCATGGATCACAGAGTAAGTGTAATGGAGGAGGAAGACAAGAAAGCATTTGGAATAATGGCTAGATGGGTTGGGAAGGGCTTTAAAATACAAACAAGTTTTTATTTAATTTTAAAGGCCATAGGGAGCCACCAAAGCTTACTGAGGAGAGGAGAGGAGGGAGGAGACGTGATTAGATTTGAGCTTTAGATACGTGGATAATGGACTATCATTATAGAATCCCTTAAATCAATTCCTTTTCTGAAGTTCTCCATTTCCATGGAAGGCATCCCCATTCTTTCAGTCACCAGGTTCACAGACTAAGAGTTATCCATGAGTCTTCACTCTCCCTAATCCTTCACATCTAATTAACCAGTCAGTCAATAAATATTTATTAAGTACCTACTATGTGCTAAGCTCTGTCTGTGCAAAGTGCTGCAGTTACAAATGAAAAACAAAGACAGTCCCTGCCCTCAAAGATCTATTAAATTGGACACACCCTTTGACCCAGCAGTGTCTCTACCAGTCTGTATCCAAAAGAGATCATAAAAAAGGGAAAAGGACCCTCATGTGCAAAAGTGTTTGTTATTGAGTGATTTTTTTTTAGTCATGTCCAAGCCCTCCTAACCCCGTTTTGAGGTTTTCTTGGCAAATGAACTGGAGTGATTTGTTATTTCCTTTTCCAGTTTATTTTACAGATGAGGAAATCGAGGCAGAGTTAAGTGACTTGCCCAAAGTCACACTGCTAGGAAATCCCTGAGGTTGGATTTGAACTCAGCTCTTCCTGACTCTACCTGGCATTCTATACGTGTACCACATAGCTGCCCTAATAGAGGAAGACAAAACACAAGAGGAAGCTGAAAAGTGGGGGGGGAGTTCTATATCCATAATCTCTCTCAACTTTGCCTTCTTTTTTATTAACGCAACCACCATCTTGGTTGACCCAATCATCTCTGTCCTAGACTATTGCCAAAGTCCTCTAGTTGTTCTTCCTGTCTCCAGGCTTTTCCTTTTCCAGTCTTTCCTCATCATTGCTGACCAATTGATATTCCTCAAGTCTGCTGTCACGTCCCTCCTCAAGAAGCTCTGTGGTTCTCTAGTGCCTCCGGCATGGAGGGCAAACTCCCCTGTCTGGCACTGAAAGTCTTCGGGGATCCGCCTCCAATCCATCCTTTCACACTTCCTGCCAGTTACTTCTCTTACTTATCCTGGGATCCCATCAGCCCACTGGCTATTGCTTGTGACATCTCCCACCTCCGTTCCTTTGCCCAGGGGGTGATCGGGGTCTGGATGCTCTCTTTATTCACTTTCAAGTGTTGTTACCTGTTCTAAGCTGCCTTCCCTGATTCCCCCCAGGGGTTAACCCACCTCTCCCTCCTCTGCGCGAATAATTATGTCTTGTATGTATTGTTCTGGGTATGTATCATATTCCTCAAACATAATGTAACTCCTTGAGGGCAGGGTCTGGCTCATTTCTTTCTTTCTTTCTTTTTTTTTTTTTTTTGCTGAGGCAATTGGGGTTAAGTGACTTGCCCAGGGTCACACAGCCAGGATGTGTTAAGTGTCTGAGATAAGATTTGAACTCAGGTCCTCCTACCTTCCGGGCTGGTGCTCTACCCACTGCACCACCTAGCTGCCCCTCATTTTTTTTTTTTTTTTTAGTCTGACCTGAAATCCTTTACCCTGGGCTCTTCTAGTGAGGAAACTGTCTCCATCAAAGCAGAGAGTGACGGCTCTGAAAATTCTAGTTTTAGACAGTTGATCACATGTATGTCAGGGCTGTAGATTTAAAACTGCAGAAATCTCAGAGGTCAGAGAGTCACTCTCTCCCTCCATTTTAGAGATGAGAAAACTGAGGCTCAGAGAAGGGAAGTGACCTGATCAAAGGCACACTGAGAGTGAAGTGGCAGAGCCAGGTTTGAAGACAGCCCTTTCTCCACCTAAGACTAGCACTCCCTTCATGACAGTCCACAACTGTCCCCATCACTGGGTGCCTCAGTTCAGGAAGGGAACAAGTCCAGCAGCAATCAAGTTGTTTAGAGAACTATGTCGTAAGGTACACAGCCCTTAACAACCATGCTCCTTTCTCCCTCTCTGGCTTTAGTAAATATGACTCCCCATCCCCACTTTAGCCATATTGCCATTTGTCACATGGGACCTTCCATTTCCCATCTTCGGGCCTTTGCCGAGGCTGTCCCCCCTGCCTGGTGTGCCCTCCCTCCTATTATCCTTTATTTCTTTCAAAGCTCCCAATGCCTTTCCCGCCTTTCTTTCTTCCCTCCCTTCCTCCATCCTACGTCCCTCCTGCTGCCAAATCACCTTGTAACTTAAGAATCTTGTATACACTGATATATACAGTGTATTAACTAGGTATATCGTAGGCCCGAGTTATCCGTCTTCATTGCACCGAGGAAGTTCTTTATTTCTCTTTAACTGGTTCCATATTTGACTCTCCATAGGAACTATTACAAACTTTCTCTTCCCCCTCCCATACCTCTTCTCCATCCTTCAGCTGAAGGAAGAAGTAGAGGATTCAAATGGGAGAGCGGCTTGGAACCAAGACTTGAGTTCAAATTCAGCTTCGGACACTTTGTAGCTATGTGATCCCATCACCCTTCACTTCTGCCTCAGTTTCTTCAACTGTAAAATGCACATGATAGCATCCTGCTTTGGAGACATGTTGTGAGGACCGAAGGAGACACGATGGAAAAAGTGCCTAGGACAATTCTGCTATTTTCTTCCTCTTTTTCTAGTCTTTATTTCAAAATCTTTGACACTGAATCTTCCTCTCTAGGCCTTTCTGGCTGAGACCCGTCCCCTCTGCACGTGACCTCGATCCCATCCCCTTCCATCTTCTCCAGCAGATTATAACCTTCATCGTCCTCTCACTCTTACTAGTCTTTAGCTTCTCAGTCAATGAACCTTTATTAAGCACCTATTATGTACCAGGCAGTGTGCTGAGCACTGGGGATACAAAAAGCAGCAAAAGTCTGTTCCTGACCTCAAGGAGCTGACGCTCTAATGGAGACTGACACCATGCAGACAAATATGTGTAAAAAGCAAGCTACGTACACATTAAATAGGGAATCAATCAATGAACATTTATTAAGCACCTATTATGTACCAGGCGCTATGCTGAGTTCTGGGGATCCAAAAAGACAAACGACAGTGTCTGCCCTCAAGAAGCTTAGATTCGGGAAGTTGCTCTCTTCTGGTTTTGGTAACCGCAACAGAGGCTAGAATTTATATAACAGGTTTAAGGTTTGCAAAGTGCTTTCCAAATATTATCTTGTGTGATCCTATCAACAAACCTTTGAGCTAAGTACTAGTATTATCTCCATTTTGCAGATGAGAAAACTGAGGCAGATAAGGGTTAAGTGATAAGTGTCTGAGGTGGGATTTGAACTTCCTGTCTTCCTGATTCCAAGTCTCACACTCTGTCCCTGAATCAACTAGCTGCCTTCTGCCTGACCCGGCTTTCTCTGGCTCCTTTGTCCCCAATTGTTGTTCTGTCCTCATCCTCCCTTCCTCCTTCCTTCCTTCCCCCCACTCTCTCCCCTTTTTCTTCTCCTTTCCTCTTTGACTTTCTCTTCTTTTTCTTTCTCTCCCTCCCCATTTTCCCTCCTTGTCTGTCTCTCTCTCTCTCTCTTCCTCCCTCCCTCCCCGTCTGTCTTTATCTCTTCCCTCTCTTCCTTCCTCCCTCCCTTTCTGTTTCTGTTTCTATTCCTATCTGCCTCCTCATCACTTTCCGGATTAGTTTTACCTTAAAGCAGAGATCCGCTCTCTGTGACCTCCCGTGGCTCCCTGTTGCCTCTATGATAAAACAGTTTGTTTTTGGAGCCCTTCCCCAACGGGCCCCAAAGCTCTCTCTGGCCCTGTTGGCCATCACTCCCCCTCGGGCACCTGGCGATCCGGTCCGACTGGTCTTGGCTCAGTTCTCGCCGCGGGTTCCGCGTTTCGTCTCTGGCTGTCTATGCATTTAGCTTCCCTACGTCCATCCCCTCGTGCTAGGGACGCCCTCCCTTCCTCCCTCTGCTTCTCAGGATGGACCTCGGACTTCACCTAGTGAAGCCTTTGCTCTCCCCTCCCCCCCAACTTCTGGTAACCTCAGTCTCTTCGGCTCGCTTACTGCATATGTTCTGTACAGGCCGTACATAAGCACATAACAAATGCTAGATTGTTGTTGCTGTTATTATCTATTATTATTGGGGCCCAGTGGCCAGAGGAGAGGGGTAAAAGTTGCAAAGAAGCACATCCAGGCTAAGGAAAACCTTCCCGATCCCCCGAGCCACCAAAGCTGACTGGGTTGCCTTAGGAGGTGATGGTGTCCGCCCACTGCAGGTCTTCCAGTAGAAACTGGATAACTACTTACTCAAAATTTTATTGTATGTTATAAAGGGCAGGTAAGTGCCACGAGTTCAAATCCAGCCTCAGACACTTACTTGCTGTGTGACCCAGGCTGCCTCAGTTTCCCCATCTGTCAAATGAGCTGGAGAAGGACACGGCAAACCACTCTGGTATCTCTGCCAAGAAAACCCAAATGGGGACGCGACGAGTCAGACGGGACTGAAGTGACCGAACCGCGATTCTCTGTCAGTGTGGCGGTTGTGGATGGCGTGTGATGGCTCTTTCTCCCTAACTTTCAGGTCAGGAAGACTACGACCGCCTCCGGCCGCTGTCCTACCAGAACACTCACCTTGTCCTCATCTGCTACGATGTCATGAATCCCACCAGCTATGACAATGTGCTCATTAAGGTGAGGACCCCCCCACTGAAGGCCCGAAGAGCCTTCCGGAGAGCTCTGGGCCTGGTCCCCCCTCCTGACCTCTGAGGGTCACTGGCTGAGACTTGGGGGAGAAGGTCAGCACCATGGAAAGTTCCTGCTGGAAAGAAGGGGGCAGGGGGAGTCTGGGAGACTGAAGTAGGGCTGAAACCTTGGCCCAGGTGTGGCAGTTCTGCCCGCAGCCCCCTCCTAGGGCCCGGCATGTGACCCCCTTCCGATTGCTCAGAGATCACGGGAATCACAACTTCCTTCCTTCAAACGGCCCTTTCAGGCTTGCAGCAACCCGAAGAGGGGAGTAGGGCGAGGGTGGGGATCCTCATTTTTCAGATGAGGCAGCTGGGACTCTGAGACATTAACAAATTGGGGGCAGCTGGGGGGTGCAGTGGCTGGAGCCCCAGCCCTGAAGTCAGGAGGACCTGAATTTAAAGCTGGTCTCAGACACTTAGCACTTCCTGGCTGTGGGACCCTGGGCAAGTCACTTAACCCCAACTGCCTCAGCAAAAAAAAAAAAAAAAAAGAGATTAACAAATTGGCCAAGAGGCTGAGTGGTTCCAGGAGCCGATGTCTGCACAAGCCCCTTCCCTCTCCCTGGCATTTTCTCCATCCACCTACTTCGCAGGGTCAGCGTGAGAGTAAAATAAAGCCCATAAAATGCTCTGCAAACCTTCCAGCCACAAATGTCACATTGTTAGTAGCTAGAGTAGACGGAGAACCTCAGGATTTCAAGTCCTTCCTCTGATCCTAGCTGTGTAATCCTGGGCAGGTCATTCGCCTCTATCAGTTTCCTCATCTATAAAATGGGGATAATAATAGCGTCCACCTCAGTGGCAAAGGAGATGTCCATGTGAATGGGTAAAAAGGAGTCTCCTTATTAGGGAAGAGAACAATTTTTATTTCAATTTCACCTACCAAGGAAACTACAGGTCTGCTCCTTTTGTTATTTATTATAATTACTCATTAATCATATTAACCTTTATCAGTCATTATTATTAGGCCCTTAGAGATCACCTTACAGGTGAGTAAACAGAGGCCTAGAGAGAAATGGCTCAATTAAGTAGGTAACCGAGATGGCCACACACCTTTATCCCACGCGGCAGAGTTGGGCGGACATGATGGAAAGGGGATTGGCTCCGGGATAAAGGACCTGGCTCCAAACTCTTCCTGCGGATGTGATTTGGGGCGGGCCTCAGTTTCCCCCTCTGTCACACTGGGGAAGTGGACTAGACCGGACGTTAGGGCATCCTTGGGGCCCCTCCCAGCTCGGGTTGCAGGATCCCACTGTTCTGGGCCCCCCGCCCCCCGGGCCGGAACTGACGCTCTCTGGGCCGTGGCTGTCTCCCCGACAGTGGTACCCTGAGGTCACTCACTTCTGCCACGGGACGCCCATGGTCCTCATCGGCTGCAAGACTGACCTGCGCAAGGACAAGGAGCAGCTGCGGAAGCTGCGGGCTGCCGACCTGGAGCCCATCACCTACGCCCAGGTCAGTGGCGGCTCCTCCGAGCCGGGCAGCAGCCGAGGTCCCCTCCCTGCCCGGGTGCTCCAGGGACTTTGCCCTTGCCTGGGGGGGTTCTCTGAAGGGTCTGTCTCAGGCGTGGGAGGGGGCGGGGCAGGCTCCCCCTTCTGAGCGGGACTGATATTTCACAAGCCCCTCCCCCCTCCGCTGCCCCTCCTTGATCAGTCATGGGGCAAAAGCTGAGCTCCTTTATGGCACCTGCACCTGCCCCACGACAAACAGATCTTTATTTTCCATCAACATAAGACTGGTGCGGGCAGTGCCCGGGGGAGAGGCCGGGGGCATCCGGAGCGGGGGAGGGAGCCACCGGCCAATCCCGGGCTGTCTCCCCGTCTCCCGGAGTCCGGGAGAAGCGTCGGGGAGGTGGGGGGCGCTAACCCGGGGCCGAGGGCTTCTGGTGACTGACGCTGGGCCCCGCGTCCCCCAGGGCGAGAGCGCCTGCCAGCAGATGAAGGCGGCCCTGTACCTGGAGTGCTCCGCCAAGTTCCGCGAGAACGTGGAGGACGTGTTCCGGGAGGCCACCAAGGTGGCGCTGAGCGCGCTCAAGAAGGCCCAACGCAAGAAGAAGCGGCGGCTCTGTGCGCTGCTCTGAGGGGTCCCCGGTCCTGGCAGCCCAGCCGGGCTGGGCGACGTCCGTCTCTCCAGTCTCCCGTGGAGCTCGTGGCTGGGGAGGGAGGGGGGAGGGGGGCTCCATCCTGCCCCGGGAAGGGTCCTCGGACCCATCCCCAGGAGGGCAGAGCCCGGGACCCCAGAGCAGGGCAGAGAGCGCCTCCCGTGTTTCCGAATTGACTCCCAACCAGTCTCGGTTTTGGCCCTCGTGAAAAGGGGGTCTCGGGCGATGGATCCACATTCACCCATCGATGAGCCCCCGCGTCCCAGGTCTGCGCTGGGTGCTGGGCCACAAAGATGGCGCGTCGATCCCTCCCCCCAAGCGGCAGGAAGAAGCGGCTGCTTGCGGCTACCTGGCCACATTCCGCCTGTTCTCGGGTCACGTGGGGAGCTCCAGGGAGCGGAGGAGGGGAGTGCGCCGCGTGCCCTGAATGAGCCCCGAGCGACGCAGGGAGAAGGCCGGGGAAGGCCTCGGACTGGGGGCCAAGCTCACTGCCCCGGGCGGGCAGGAAGGACGCTGCCCTGGGGGGAGGTTCTGCCGAGGTCTTTGTCCTCCTGAGGACTGCTATCTAATCTCTGAAACGTTATCACGCTCAGTGGCTCTCGGTGCCCCGCTGACATAGGAAGGACCCCTGCCGTCGGGGCCCGCCTGAGGGGGACTACAATTCCCCAAGTCCTTTTCCCACACCATCTTGGCCACATTTCACTTTGACATTAAAAGAGGAACAAAAAGCTACAAAAGATCGGACACTCGGCCCTGGCCCCGTTACTGGTTGGAAAACAACGACCGGCCGAAGGAGCCGATGGCCAGAGGGGCCCCCAAGGCCGGAGGAGCCCATCCTGTCGTGTCTCCCTTTCAGGAGCACCCCTTCCCATTTCCCAAACCCCGGGCGGCCGCGATAACAGGCCCTGCCCCCCCTTCCTTCCTGCCTATCACAAAGTTGCAGACAGCAACCACCAGCCTGCCTTCCTTCCTCGAACACGCCCTCTGGGGATGTGGCCAGCGCGGTGCTTATTTTACCGAAGGGTAAACAGAGGCCCGGGGAGGGAGAAGGGATGGATCACCGAGGGCCGCCCATGCTCTCTGCCCGAGTTCTGGAGGAAGGAGCAGAAGCCAGCTCCCAGAAGTAGCGCACCTCCCATTAAAGCGCCCCTGCTGCCCATCAGCGCCACAGCCTCAAACCGGTCCCTCTCCCCTTAGATTCCACTGTTTTTTCCCCAGACAAGTGGGTTTAAGTGACTTGCCCAGGGTCACACAGCCAGGAAGTGTTAACTGAGGGCAGATTGGAACTCAGGTCCTGACCTCAGCGCTGCTGCGCTATCCTGCCGACCCCGTTTGTTCTTTAATTCTACCCTTCCAAAAAAGTAGGCTTCAGACAAGTGAGCATTTTTTATTAAAAACGGAAACCATCCCAGGGTCTGGGCGAGGGCGGTGGTCACCTAAAGACTAGGGAGGTGGGGGAGGAGATTCTGGCTGGTCAAAGTCCCCCTCGACCCCGCCAAGATGGCGGCATTCGGGGGAGGTGCTTGGGCGTGGCCGCTACCCAGACAGAAGCGATTCTCACCCGGCCACAGGAGGGGGCGCTTCCCTCGGAGCAGCCAAATAAAGCTCGGCTCTCCCTGGCTTTCTCCCGCCTTCCTCTCCTCCCCCGGTTCACCCCCTCGATGACTTCTCCCAGTAGCCCGCGGGCCCGGACTGTGGGAGTTCCTAAGAGTCCTAGCCTGAGCCCGTTTTCCCTGAGTGTGCCCACACTGCCCTCGGGGCGGCGTCCAGAGGTTGAGGGTCAGCCCCTCGGTTCCAAACCCAGCCCCCACCCCCACCAGGGACGCTGTCCAGTCTTCAGAAAGTGGGGGTCCCGGAAGGCCGCCCCAGGCAGCTGTGCTAGAAGAGGGGCTGGAAGGGGCTGTGGGGCTCCTTTGGTGGGAGGTGGTAGCCCAGAGACCCTCGTTCAGCCCCTCCGGCGACCAGCAGGCTCTGAACCCGAGGCTTTGCCTCCGAATCCAACGCTCTTTCCGTTACGTCCAGTGGGGGAGCCTTGGGAGTCCGTCTTGTAAACATTCAGCCCCCCTCTCTCCAACACAAACACGTCGGGAGGCGGGAAGGAGTCCCGAGGAAAGGCTGGGGGAGAAGCCCCGACTCCGGGGGGCGCCGCCCCCAGAGACAGAGGGGCCGGTGCAGATGGAGCCAAGGAGCTCTGGGGCCTTCAGGCCCGCACACGGGGGAGGCAGGAGGGCAGAGGGAATCCTAGGGGAGTAGCAGCATTCCCGGGGGAGGCCCCCAGGACACTGAAGGATCCGGCTCACGCTGGAACAGCAAAGTTCACCTCCAAACACGGGGAGACGTGGACACATGCTTGCTCTCCCCGCTCCTATCCAGCTGGAGGCGGGACCGGACCTGTGGAGGCTGGCAGCTATCAGGGTAAGAGAGGTCTCTGGTTCCGGGGGCGGGGGAGACCCAGTCTTAAATAGACACAAAGAGGGAACCAGGCATCTAGATTGGGGGCCACAGGTCTGGGGTAATACTGAAGGGGAGCGTTCACATTCTTCTAGTCTGGAGCGGGCTGTGACGGAGGTCCCACGGCCAGCTCCAGCGCCCCAGGGGCCTGGCGAGGGCGTCCAGGACCCCGGGGACCCTTGGGCAGGGAAGGCCACGTCGCTCATAACTTCACCTTGCCTCTATTCTTCTGGAGTTTGGCGTGCACGACTTTGAGCGTGGTCAGGAAATTGCCCAGGAAGAGGATGAGGAAGGTGATGGCCAAGACGAAGACCTGGAAGGGGAGGGCAGAGGGGGAAAGCAATGGGGCCGGCCCCCTTCCCCACGGTCCACAATGCTGACCTCCCCCCAGATCCAAGGGGCCTGCCCTGCCATCCCCGCCAAGGAGCATCCCCATACCTGCCACTCCTTGCATTCCTCATGGGTAGAGAGCTCGAACAAGGTGATGGCGTTATAAAGCTGCCAGAACTGCAGGGGGAGAGATGGAGAGCCTCTTCTCAGGATGGCTGCCTCTTAGGTGCTGGGAGAAGCCATTACCCCACACCGAGTCTGGAGGCTACTCCCCTCCCTGGGAGGCCCTCCCCACCCCACTGGGCTGGAGCCCAAGGGGGCTTCCTCTGTGTCCCAGAGCCCTTAAGCAGGCAGGCTGAGGAACTCTCTGAAGTATTCCTCAGAATCCTAGTTCTAAAAGCATAAAACAAAATCCCGGGGAATAGAAAGAAAAAGAACTGGACTGGAACGGGATGTTCAGCTTTTCCCATCCCAGTTATCCAATGAGGTAGCAGATCTATAAAGTACACACCAGGAAGTTCTCCATTAATGCCATTTATTGTTATTTTGTTACGGGCAGACTCCCTGCAGTTGATCCCTAGGCCCCTTGGGGAGCTGCCGCCCCCAAGTTCCAAACCCCTTCATCCATGGGCTTCAGTCCTAACTTGTGAAGTCCTAAGTCCAAGCCACTCTGTAATTTGTTAAACATGACATCAGCTTGTGCTGTTATTATTGTTATTATCAGGGAGAGATGATAAGAACTGGACCTATTTTATTTATGATTTCATTGGCACCAGGAACTCCCAGGTGTGGAAGCTCCCTCTACCGGTACAGAACAGCACCTGCTCTGCAACTTACAGTCTCAGAGAGACTTAGTTTTCTCATCTATAAAATGGGGATAATGTGGTGAGGATCAAGTGGCATCCTATTTGTAAAGCGCTCTCTCCCCATGCTGGTTGTTGTGGTCATTACTATTGATCCCTAGCTCCAAGGCCAGCTCTTCGTCCACTGCACCACAATTATAATTGTTATCACGACTGCCATGTGCCGCCCTGCTCAGCCGCAGCAGGGAATAACACCATAAGCAAACGTCCCGGGGTCCCTGAGAGTCCCGGGGGGTGACTTACATGACCACAGAACAAGAACGGTAGGAGAAAGGTCAGACCCCTCCACATCCAAGACTGGAATCCCTCTGGAAAAGAAGGCAGAGTTGGGGGACAGGAGGAAGTCAGATCTGCATCATGGGGCAGGAGGTCAGTAGATGCCCTCGTTCCCATCAATCAATCAATCTTACTGTCTTTGTGCTTGTGATTCTTTCTTGGTTTACACTTCAGGTACCCAATAGCCACATGCCTTGTTTTTAGTCATTTTTTAAATTGTTTTTCTTTCTGGTTATACATGTACATGGTTTTATTTTTTTTAATACACATCTCTTTACAAATCATGTTGGGAGAGAAAATGTTTTCAATCACATCCAGTTCTTTAAGACTCCTTTTGGGGTTTTCTTGACAAAGATACAAGAGTGGTTTATTATTTCCTTCTCCGGTTCATTTACAGATGTGGACACTGAGGCAGGCAGGGTGAAGTGACTCTCACAGCTAGGAAGTGTCTGAGGCTGGATTTGAACCACAATGAGTTCCTGACTCTATTAGACCCTATGTTCTGTGGACTGTGGCACCCCCTAGTGGTCGAGCCCTTAATAAGTGTTTGAGCTTAGGGATGTAGTTTCTCTCAAGGTCCATTTTATAGCAATTTTCCTCAGGATGGGGTGCTAAGCCCAGCACTTTATCCACTGAACCATTTAACCCATCTCAGCCTCACTGGACATTTTCCTCATCTGTAAAATGGGGCCAGCCATTTTAATGGGTAGAAAGTGCTCTGTAGATTTTTGAACCTTAAACAAATCTGTGATTATCATTATTCTGTGACAGAAAATAAAGGTCACAGGATCATGGAATTTCAGAAATCCTCTAGTCCAAGTGTCAAGGACTCAACTGAACTTGGCTCACAAGGTTTCTAAACATGGGCCAAATCAGATTCAAAAATAATCGGGAAATATTTAACAAAGAAAATCAAAATACAATAAAATAATGTTAACATGTGGTTTTCTAAGTCAATAAGGAGCCTACAGAAAACCCAAAGGGACAATTTAGTGGTTCCTAGTTTTATTTTTATTTAGATTTGATAATACTCTAATCTGACCCTTTTAATTAAGGGAATGCAGGACAACCCAGAAAAATTGTGTCATTTGCCCCAAATCACCCAGGCAGAAAATGGAAAAGAGCTAAATCTCAGTCTTCTAACCAAGGAAATAAAATTCAACCCAATAAGAGGAAAAGGAAATGTGGATGAAGGGGCCAAGGGACCCCATGAAGCTTAGAAGGAATGCCGGAAAAGCTATCATTTTTCACACAATGAAATTCCTTGAAATGCTCCAGCTGTGTTGATGGGTCAATGTTAACCTTTGGATAAGACTTTTATTTTTTCTACAGAGATGTATCCTCAGTAGAGGAGGCTCAGCAGCTGGGGTACTCACCCACTGTGAGATCCAAATGGTTCCTTTCCCCCAGAGCCCGGAGTCTGTAGAGGCATCCGCTCTGATAATAATATTGTAGGAACTGGACACAGCCTGCAGAGGGACAGGGGAGAGGACTGACCTCAAGAAGAAGTCACTACAAAAAGACTTCTAGCTGGTAGGGCGCTCAAAGACCAGAAGGGAAACTTGAGGCTTCTGGGAAAGTAGTGACTTGCCCAGGATCATCTAAGAAGTAAGTATCAGAGGTGATTTTTGAACTGAGATCCTCAAAGTTGAGTTCTTTATTCTTGAAACTCCCTCAAAGGACAAATCACAAAAGGGGAAGGGGGGGATTTGGGAAGGGGCCATCTCAATCTCATCCCAAGGCAGTTCTCCAAGACCACAAGGACAGAGAGATGTTTTCAGTTCATTAATCAAAAAATCTAGATGGGCTGAACAGAGAGGAAGCCTTCAGGTCAGGGCTTCGTTGGCCAATATTAGGGCTTCCAGCCCGAAGAAAAAGCAGCCTCCTCTCCCTTGACCCTCACCTCCAGGATCTAGGTCTCTGACCCCACTCCCTTGAGAATCAAATCCCCCTCCCTGGCATCCCATAGGAGCCGAAAACAGAGCTCTCCCCCATCTACTGCCAAGGGAGGCCCTCGCTTTGGGCAAAGGAGCAGGAAAGAGGCACTCACTCTGAAAGATGGAAAAAGCTAAAAACTGATTGCGAAACTTTTGATAGATGAGTCCGTTCGGCCTGGAGGAGACAGGAAAAGTGAAAAAGTAAAATAAAATAAAAGGAGACCGGGTTGTCAAATCCTAATTGCCAACATCACCAGCCTGTCCATCCTGCACTGGCGGTGGCCCCAAGCCACGCACACCCAGGGTAGGAAGGGAGAGGCCTCTGGCTGGGCTCTCCCCACATGGCCACATACATCACGTCCCCAACCCTGAAGTCATGGAAAAGCAGGGCTTCCCAGCTCCCTGATCCCCTGGTCCTGGGGGCCCCGACACTTAGTCCCTTCTCCCTAATTCCCAAGGCCCCTTGCTGAGGACTTCCAACTTCCTGTCTTCTCTGTCTTTTGTTTTCTTCTCTCCCCTTCTGTTCACCCCTTTCATTCCATCTTCCCCTTCTCATTCTGTTCTCCCCACCCCTTTCCTTCCTTCCCTCCCTCTCCCCCCCTTTGTCTCTCTCTTTCCCTCCCCCGTCCCATTCTGTTCTCTCTCTCCACTCCATCCATCCTGCTTTCTCATGCTCTGCTTCTCACCCCTCCCTCACCTTGTTCCCACCTGGAGGTGGCAAGCCCACTATTAAACCTTCCTTCCCCGAGAACCCAAGGCTCTCTACCATGGCTGTTCCCCAGGCTTCTGAGTCAGGGAGCCACCAGCGGCAGGCCCGGGGACTCGCTCCCCTGCTCCCTGGCTGAGGAGTTGTCCCGAGGCTGTGTCCTTATTGGCCTTCCACTTGGATCCAGCCCAGGCCCAGTCCTATTTACAAGCAGATCCTGTATCTTACGTCTGGCCAAGGATGTTCTCGGCCTCCAGCCCCCCACCCCCCTCCCTGAGCAGGGCGGGAGGAGGGGAAGGGAGCACTCACCAGGTCAGCATTATCCCCGACAGAAATGTGGAGACGTAGTGGTGAGACACCCACCAGCCTTTAATTCTTGGAAAGAAAGACAAAGAAAGGGAGAATGAGTGAAAAAAGGAAGCCGCCCCCTTGGTGGCACACCTCCGGGGACGTCTCTGACAAGGAGGCTCTATTTAAGAGCTTTGGTTGAGCTAACCGAGCCCAGGATAAAGGGAGCTTCTCTGGGTAGGGGATCGGGCTTGACCCTGCCTACAGAAAGGGACATCAGAGCAACAAAGCTGCATCTGCTCAGATATCCAGCTCACACACATCCTGTGGGATCCTGGGCAAGTCATTTAACATAAAACTGCCTCTGTTTCTCTATCTGTAAATTGGGGATAAGAGCACCTACCCAGCAGGGTGGTGGTGATCTAAGGCTGGATTTGAACTCAGGGCTTCATCACTCCAGTCCCACCTCCTTCTATCTGTCCCATGCAAAGTGGTTCTATTTCACTTATGACTATTTCCACCCCAGGTAGTTCCACCCCCCAAAGGCGTGGCAGTAACTTCTGGGCATTTTTATTGACCGTCCCCCTAAACAGAACTCTGTCCCTCCTCATTCTCCTTCTTGTGGCTTCTTCAAATTGAAATAAAAAGTCTCTCCTTTTATTGGGGGTCTTCCCACTGAGACTAGGCCCAGTTTATCCTGTTTATCTCTTATTTGTACAGAATTATTTGCATAGAGACCAGAGCTCCTAAGAGAAGAGACTGCTTAATTTTGAGATTTATGATCTTTCTTTGAATCCATTCTCACAGTGCTTGGCTCATAGTAGGTACTTAATAAATGCTTGTTGACTGACTGACCTCTTGGTCATTTAGTCTTGACACTCCTCCTCCCCTTATTTCAGGGATTTTTCTACAATCTTCCTGACAAGTAACAACCAGCTTCCATTTGAATACTTCTAGTACTGAGTAGCTCACTACCTTTCCTAACAGCCTGTTCTACCCTTGTTTATAAATAGAACTGAAGTTCTTTAAGGACAGGACCTGCTTCTATTTTCGGTCTTTACTGAGTGAAATCTGCCTCCTGGTAATTTCAAAGAATCACAAAATCTCAAGTAGGAAGGGGCCCCAAAGGTTGCCTAAGACTGCCCAGATCTGAGTATGAATTTTCCCCAGCACACAGAAGGAAAGGAACCCCTTCTGCCTCCCAAGGCAGTCCATGACACCAGGGGGCAGCCAGAATTGTTCCCATGCAGCATCATGTCCCGCCAGGCTTTCTCCTCCCTGGCTAACCAGCCCAAGTTCCTTCAAACCAGCCTCATGCTGCAAGACTTGCTGCTCTTCCGAGTCCCTCCAAGTCAGCTCCATCTGTCTTGCATAAAAAAACCTACATTATCTCCCTCAGTATTTTCTCCATCCTATGCTGGGGAGAGGAAGGGACACAATAGGGAGCAGCAGAAATAAAACTGAACATTGGGGTCAGGAGGCCTAAGTGGCCCCTCCAGCTCAGCCACAAACTAAAGTGTGACCGTGGGTCAGCCCTTTTGGCCTGTTTATTCTAATCTATGAAAAATACAGGCAGAGACAACATTGGATTTGCAATCTGAGTTCAAATCGGGTCTTTGATACCATCTGACCAAAGGCCAGGGACGACATCTTTGGGGTCTACAGTTTCCATATCTGTGAGATGAGGACTCAGACTGATGGCCTCTGGGGGCCTTTCAGCTATAAATCTATGCTTCCAACCAATTTAATAACATTTATTAAGCACCTACTATGTGCCTACAAAGAGGCTAGGGCTGGAAGAGTCCCTTCCAGCTCTCATTATTCCTGAGAAGAAAACTCAACCCAAGCTATTATGATTTGGTCCTCATCTCTGAATCACACTTAGATATTATAGCAACCCAATATTAGAGAGCACCTACTATGTGCCAGACACTGCAAATGGCCCTGGAGGTTAAAAAAAAAAAAAAAAAGAGGCAAAAACAAAGTTGTCTCTGCCCTGTGGGAATTAATATCCTGTTATTATTTAGCTTTCAGCTATAAATCTATGCTTCCAACTAATTTAACGAACGTTCAAGCACCTAGTATGTGCCTATGAAGAACCTGGGACTGGAAGAATCCCTTCCAGATCTTCTTATTCCCAAGAAGAAAACTCAAACCCAAGCTATTACTTTGGATTTGGTCTTCATCTATGAATCACACCTAGATATTATAGCAACCCAATATTAGAGAGCACCTACCATGTGCCAGAGACTGCAAATGGCCCTGGAGGTAAAAAAGGCAAAAAAAAAAGTGGTCTCTGCCGTGTGGGAGTTATATCCTATTATTGTTTATTAGAGTTAATTCTTCAAGATGAGGGCACCATGCTGTCTGTGAGGTTTTCCTGGCAAAGATACTGGAGCATTTTACTGTGCCCTTCCTCTAGCATACTCATCTGTAAGTGGAATGGGGAAACTGAGGCGGGGGGAAGTGACAGGGCTAGCTCACTATCAGGCCAAGAATTCTGTGCACTACGGAACCACCTAGACGGCCTTTACTCGGGCTACCACAGTTAAGCAATGCCTTCCTCCTGGGATTATTTTATAATTTTTTTATATTTTCACATGTTTTAATCCCTAGGAAAGATGGGATTTCAAATATCTCAAACAGATCTCTGGGGGCAGAGAATGGGGCATTAATTCTAAGGATAAGAGACACATACTTTGCTGAGTTCTGGCAAATTATCCCAGTTAGCTCTGCCATCTGTGGATAAAAGGGGCAGCTAGGTGGTGCCGTAGTGAATAGTGCTAGGCCTGGAATCAGGAAGACACTCATCTGCCCGAGTTCAAATCCAGCCTCAGACACTTACGATATGATTCTGGGCAAGTCACTTCCCCCTCTGCCTCAGTTTCCTCATCTGTAAGAGGGACTGGAGAAGGAAATGGCAAACCACTTTAGTATCTTTCCTAAGAAACTCCCAAATGGCATCATGAAGGACTAAGTGCAATTGAAAAACAACTGAACGACAGCAACCATAATCTGTGTACGTGGCCAGTCATGGCAGGGAGCACATCCACATAAACAGGGCTTGCCTACCTCAGTGCAGAGGGACCAGATTCCCTCCCCTTCCCCAAATCCCGGAAACAAAGATGGCGGCAGATACACTAGGACGACCTCCTCTACTCTCTCTATTCTTTCTCTACACCTTATTCCTTGCCCTCTTAAGACAGAGAATTAAAGACTCCTTGCCCCCTTTGTGAAACTCAGCTCTTGGTCTCGTTAGCTCTTAGAGTTACGGCAGAGCACCGGGACTAGAGATGGGAGAACACAGCACGTCACTGGCCGACGTCATCATGCTTCCCCAGCTAATAAAAGGGGAAGGGGAGGAATGAACTGTTCTTTAAGAAGGAAAACAGAAAATTATCCTTTTAAAAATAAAAAGCTTCAATAAAAAAAATTTTTAAAATGAAAGTGTAAAACGATCTTTACATGTATTTGGAAAAATAAAATATTGGGGGGGGGGGGAAAGGAGGGAAAATAGAAGAGAAAGAGATGAGATTTGAAAGGGAGAGCCAATACAGGAAAAAAAGCACATGGCCTGGAGGATAAGCCCAGGATTCCAACCCTAACTTCACCAGTGATTTACAAAGTGGAAAAGTCACTTAAAAGTCACTTCTCTCAGTCTCTGCTAATCTTTAACATGAGGGGACTGGGCCAGCCAGTTAGCAAAGCCCCTTGAGGCACCAAGAGTCTCTAATTCTAGGCAGGTCCTCTTTCCATTATCACGCCATGTGATAAATCTCGATGCTCTGGAGGGCCAAAGAGTGATTTCAAGGTGCCCATGAATCCATATGGAAAACCCATAAATAAGCAAATGACTTCTGGAGACTGAATAAACACCCTGTTCTCCGAGATATATTTAGATTTTTTTTTTCCAGTTTGGACTTGTATTTTCGTGAATTTAGAGAGGTCCTCATAAGGAAACTTCTCCTACCAGTGCAGAGCTCCAAGGTTCTCCAGTGTGTTAGGACATATGGCTATGGAGTCTGAACACCTGGGTTCACATAACAGCTGTATGAATGGTGCTGGGAAAATCCCTCTGCCTCCACGTCTCAGGAAGCATTCTAAGGCTAGTAAGGAACTGCTCTGCCTTCAAGAAAGAAGTTTTCTACATGGGGGAAATGTTAGGTCGAGATGAAAACAAATCTATTTCTATGTATGTGTGTGTGGAGAGTGTGTGCATTCAGCCTACAGAAGGAGTGGCTAAACCTGGTGCTTCCTGAGGGGCTTTCAGATAAGGATCTGGGGTCCTCAGTATCAGCTGCAAAGGGCAGGCCAGAGCCAAAGACTGGGCGGTCTTCTCCTCTTCTTCCCCACATTTAGACACAGAAAGGATTCTCAAGCAGGAAAGTCCTCTTAGAAATCACAGATTTGTCATCTGGTGCTGAAAGGGGCAGGAGATAAGAAGACCTAGAATTTACATGATGCTTTAATTTTCTTCAAGCACTGCACAGATGTTATCTTGTCTGATTCTTGCAATAGTCCTGGGAGACAGGTGCTATTATCGTCTCCATTTTACAAACAAGAAAACTGAAGCAGAGAGAGGTGAAATGACTTTTTCAGGTCTATGCCTGATGCAGGATTTGAACTCGGGTTTTCTGATTCCAGGCTCACTCTACTCACTGCACTATCTAGGGGCCTTAAAGGCAAAACTGTGGCAGGTGAAAGATGAAATGACTAAGGAAACAAAAGTCTGCGCTTCAGAGAATATTGATTTATTAAGCAATGCGCGTCAACTGCCCAACAAATCAGGACCAGCCACTCTCCTCAGCTTTGGCGCTGGATCCCAAATACAGAGTGAGACAGATTTTTATATGTTAAAAACGATTAATCAAATAACACTGATTAATTAAAAGAAAACAACTGAATACAAAATTAGGTCACCTGATTTTCAATTGGAGGGAAAACTAAGGGCCTTCCAAGTTGGGAGGGAAGAGTAAACAGGCATAATTCTCTGAGATCAGAAAAGGAGGTGTCCCTCTCCCCACTAATGGCTTCAGGGGTCCACCAAGACCACTTCTTCCATTTTTAGTGACTCAAGGGTAAGGGCCGAATTTGTAAGCCCAGCACCCACTGAATAAATACTGCTGCTTGGACCCTTCTCGAGTTACACCAACATTATTTGGGTTTAACTATTATGTCAGCCCGACATTGAGGGCAAGGATCAGCTACCTTTCTGTCTTTTGTCACCAGGGCCTAACACAGGCCCCAAGTCACTGCTTGCTGATTGATTGTCGGGGGCATAAAGGTCACTCGATCCTTTGGCCCCTAAATCCAGGGACCATGTGCCCGTTTTAGCTCTTTCTTTAAAAGATCCAATTCCATCACAAATGACAGAAACTGCTCATTGTTACCAACTCACCCACAAATGGGGGAGAGAGACAATGAAACGGACACAGCTCTCCCACAGGAAAGAACGCTTCTTCCCTCTGAAAAAGGAGAGGGGTGGGCCTGATGGCCCCTGAGCTGCCTCCATGCTTCCGGACCCAGGATCCTGTGACTCAGGACCCCGCCGCCCTCTCCCCTGGGATGCCCCCTCCTCCCTTTGGTACCTGGAGCCGTTGCTGATGAGGATGCTTTCCCGGATGGTGAGCGTGCAGTAGTACCAGACCAGCAAGAAGTTGAACACTTCATCAGTTACTCTAGGATAGAGAGAAGCAGGGGGTGTGAGGGGTCGGCTTCCAGATCTCCCAAGGGGGAGAACGTGGCACGGGGTGAATGAAGAGCTTCAGAGGAGCCCGTGAGTGACCAGCTGGGATGGACACTGACTCTCTGCCAAAGCTCTCGTTTCCCAAGATGAGGGTCCTGAGCCCAACTCCCTTACTCTACTGATGGTGAAAGTCCAGCCCAGAGAGGGGAAGTGACTTACTATCACAGGATCACAGAGCTAGAGCTTGAAGCCCACCTCTGAATTTTACAAAAGAGGAAACTGCGGCCCAGACCTCATGCAACTTCTTCCCTCTCACAGGTCTTAGGCATCCACACCATGCTAACCATCCCCACATCACATATTAATTTGCATTTGTAAAGTACTTCCTTAAAGTGTCCAACTCAAAGAGAAACAGATCCCTTTTCTCCCCACTACAGAAAAACCATAAAATAACTTTATGTTGTACTGTATTTTTAATTATTTTATCAAACTTTGCCTACTTATTACATTTCAATCTGGTTGGGGTTACACTTGGGGGTTTTGCCGGCCTGAGTTTGACCTGTTTTATATCATTTGAGCCTCACAACAATCCTACGAGGTAACAGTATTATTATTCCCATTCTACAGATGGGGAAACTGAGGCCCAGGGTCTGAGTCTGGATTTGAACTCAGAACTTCACAACTCCAAGATCAGTACTTTACCCACGCTGCCATCTAGCTGCCTCTAGCAGAGTCGGTGCTTAAGAAATGTTGATTTGTTTTTCCTCTCTGGGTCTCAGTTTGCCTTTCTATAAAAAGAGGAGCATGGACAGCTGACCTCTGAGGTTCCTCTAAGCTCCCTAGTTTCAACAGGGAAAAGAAAAGCCTAGGACTAGGTCTGGGGTTGGAGGAGATGGAAAAAGTCTTTGTTTGGACGTCAGATTAACCAAACTGTTTACTGAAAGCCTGGGAAAAGGACCTGAATGATTGAGCCAAATGCCCTGTGGCAGTAGGTGGCTTGAGTTCCCAGCAGGCTCTAGAGAGTCTCATAGCCAACTCTGTGAATTACCAGTCCATTATCCACTCTTGCAACAGCACCTCCCGGGGATGCTGGGCCTAGTGCTTCCCTCCCTTCCCCACCCCACATACACAGCTTAGAAAACAAAATCTAATTTTAACAGCGTCTATCAAGCAGTTCAAGAATTTTGGGAAATTCAAGCCTAAGGAGTGGGAGAAAAAGGCACTGCAGCTTTCTCCATCGTATTCTGCGAACCATTCTCTTGCTCTAGTGAGAATAAGACATTTCTTTCCAAGATTATCTCTTGTCAACTCTGTATGTTTCTTTTATGTGTCTGCGTATGGGTTTTTCATCTCCTTCTCTGCCCCCTCCATTAGAATATGAGCATCTTGAAGGCTGGGCGGTTTCATTATTGTCCTTGTAGCTTTAAAGCCAGCACAGAGTCTGGCCACAGCACAGGGGCTTATTACGTGCCGGCTGATTGTTCTTTATCGATACCATGTGCCCATCTGGGAGCCAGCGAGTGTTAAGAGAACTAAAGAAAAATCTGCACTAACATCTTGGGTAGGTTTTCTGTGAAGGATTACGGAAGGTCACAGAGAAGAGTCCCAGGATGGAAAAGCCTGGTATGGGAGGGAAGATGTGTACCAGCGTAGGGCATCGGTTCATCCCTGTGTCCGCTGTACCTACAAACATCTCCAACAAGGGATCAACCATGAAACGCACCTGTCTCCGTGTGCTGAAGACATGGGAGGTGGAAGGGGGGGGGAGGGGGATCCGACACACATGAGACATTATGATTCTCTTATCCTCTGGGCCTTGGAGGTAACAATCCAGAAAGCATTCATAAAGAGCCCACTATGTAGTAGACATGAGAGGCTGTGGGACTCTGGAGAGCAGAGAGACAGGTCTCCTTGGCTGCAGGAAGCTCCTGCCCAGGAGGCTCCCACCCCCAGGGACATTCAAGGCCTAATCTCATCCCATGGCACTGAGAACACAAAGATAAAAATTTAAAAAAAATCCAGTTCCTAGCCTTAGGGAACTTATATTCAATGACAGGAGGCAACATATACACAGAGAAGTATAAACAGGATCCTATGAGGGAGCAGAGAGTACTAAGAGCTAGGTGAAAGGAACAGTGGGGCGTACATAGTGGGAATACTGGGTTGGAAGTGGGGTGAAGACCTGGATTCAAAACCAACCACGTTCACACCTACTAGGTGTGTGATAATCGGGCCTGTTATTTCACTGTTTTGGGCCAACTTGTAACTGGGACTCAGTTTCTACATACATGATATGAGAGAGATGGACGAAATAATATCTAAGGGCCCTCTAAATCTTATTAAAGCTTTTTATTGATACAACAAATACACAGGTAATTTCTCAACACTGACCCTTGCAAAACTTTCTGTTCCAAATTTTTCCCTCCTCCCCTGGATGGCAGGTAGTCCAATACATGTTAAATGCCTTTTCTAACTCTATGAACCCTCAAAGCATCAATGCAATCCCAAACTCAAGAGCTGGGCTAATCCCAGGTTGGAGATGAATAATCATTGGTGGATTAATCTGGGATGAGCAACCAGGCCTGAAACCCACACACCCCACCCCTACCCCCACCCTAGGAAAGCCAAAAGCCCCATCTCAGCCCCACCCACGGCTGTCCTAGATCTCACCCTAGCCGTCCAAATTCACTGCCTTCTCTGGTCTGGAACGGGGTCTGGCTGAAGGGGAGACAGGCACCCCAGAAGTCCCAGCTTCCAAGACCCTCCTCTCTTCCCACAGGCCCCACCATAGTCCAGGTCCCAGACCACTCACCTGTAGTGTAGGAAGAATCTGCAGGCTATGGCTCCAAGCAGGAAGATAATAGTCAAGTAAAGCTTGAATTTCTCGTATTCATCCTTGTAAGCAAACCTGCCAAGAACAGCCCAGCCAGGATTAGATTAGAACCCCACCATGTGCCATCGTCCCCGATACCAGCCTCTCTCCTCCCCTCCTGGCAACAGCTACAAGGGGCTGGGGGCCCGGCCCTGGCTCGCTGTCTGACTGTGGGGCAGTCGTGTTCCGTCTCTGGCTATCTCCGTATTCTCATCTATAACACAAGACCCCAGCCCGCCCGTCCCTGTATGAGAATGCCCTCTATGACATCTCCCACAAGGGGCAACCATAAAAGTCGCCTGCCTCCTTCTGCGGGAGAGGGAGGAGGCGGAGGCTACAGATGTGGAATGTGCTGCTGATTTAGCACGGCATGGCCCAGCAGTTGTGGTATTTGCCTGAAAAACCAGAAGACCCGGATTCAAATCGCACTTCAGATACCTTCCTTCTTTTCTGCCTTGGACACAGAGAGAAAGGAGGGAATAATAAATACAGAGCCTACAAGGTGCCAGGCACTGTGCTTCATTATTTCATTGGATCCTCGCCACAGCCCTGAGAGATAAGTGCTATTACTATCATCCCCATTTTGCAGATGAGGAAAATAGGTAGAGAAGTTAGGTGACTTGCCCAGGTTCACACAGCTACTACATCATCTCTGGGGCTGGGTTTGATTCCAGGTCTGGCGTTCTATCCAATGTAGCACTCCTGATGACCCCTAGTCGGCTGTCAAACTCACCTCACTTTCCTGCTCTATAAAAGGAAGGTTTGGCTTCTAAGGTCCCTCCCAGCTCTAAAATATAAAAATCTAGCCTATTGGTTAATTCTGTTTAACATTTTGATCACCAGGAGGAAGACAGCAGGAAATGACTATGATGTAAAAACAAAAGACTTCA
Source organism: Antechinus flavipes (assembly GCF_016432865.1). Lineage (NCBI taxonomy): Eukaryota > Metazoa > Chordata > Mammalia > Dasyuromorphia > Dasyuridae > Antechinus > Antechinus flavipes. Next base: position 694,373,912 of record NC_067398.1, read on the forward strand.
AAAAAACTTTTAAAACAGGTTCTCCTTGGTCCCCCAATGAGGAGGAAGCTGCTATCTCTCAAAGACAGACCCTCCCACTATGGGAGAATCATTGGGAAATTTACTGGCAAAGATCTTGCCCCAAATTTGTCTCTTTACAATGCCCGTCCATGGTTCCCGGTTCTAAAACCAAGCTTTAGACAGAGCTAATCCCTCCAGCAGGAAACGGCCTTTCAAACACCCGAAGGCCATAAAAGCAGGAGCAATCTCGAAGGTCCCTTGTCAGTTCTAACCTTACACCAAGAACATCGACTTGAGCTGGGGTGGGACGCTGGAGGAATGGAAGTCTACTTCTACCCTTGTTCCCAAATTAAAACTTGCTGTTAGTAAGAGGAATCAGTGAGGGGAGGAGCAAGGAGGACCAATGCTGCTCAGTACTCCTCACACCTTAACCTGCTAGTTAAGGGCCTGGGACAGAAACTCAAGCTTCCTTTCCCTTTTCAGTACAAATTCCAAGGTCCAATTTCTACAGGACTCAGTGGTCTGCCTTTTAGGCCCGCACAGACATTTAAAGGGAAAACCAGATATCAGGAAGTCTAGAGGTCTGGAGGATTAAGCATATCTTATACAAGAGCTTGGAGTGTGCATTCTAATCAAGGACTGTTTCCTGGGTCTCATGAGGGAAGGCCATGGTCCCAGTCCCACAGTACAGGGGACACCCCCTTAAAGCACAACTAGGAACCTGTTTTTTCTGATATTGGGATAGCTGTATTTCAATATAACTGGTTTCCTTTTTAAGCCTGTGTATTTTATTTTATATACCTAAAAATATAATCCTGAGAAGGGTTTCCCTAGGCTTTGAAGGGGTGTGGGGTTAGGTTCCTAGAGAGTCCAAGACATACACAGAAAAGATAAAAGAACTGGACATACTCACTTGGCCTGGTTACTGAGGAGGGTAACGTTGACATTGCCCAGAACCAGGCTAAGATACAGCCTGAAAGAAAAGAATAGATCATCAATGAGGCTCCCTTCAAGGTACAACTCAGATGCCCCCACCTACACAAGACCTTTCTGGACCCTCTCTCCCCCATATAAGCCACTGAAATACTTTATAATTTTGAAATTTTTTTTGGCTATTTATTTGTGCCTACATTGTTTTCACTGCTCTTTAAACATAAAACATAAGCTCCCTGAAGGCAGGGATGGCTTCCTTTTGGTCTATCCCAGCACTCACATATTTGTTTTTTCAATCGGACCTATGACTACAGAAAATAAGTTCTTCTACCAAAGCTGACTGGCCCAGCCTTATTGCATGTGGCTGAGTGACTTCACCAGATTCACATGGCTGGTAAGTGCTGGAGGTGGGAGGTGACCCCATGTCTTCCCTGACCCTGAGGCTGGCTCTCTAACCACTAATAAGCAGCAGCTTTAACCCAGCAGCTGGGTTTAACCTTTCTGAAGCTCTGGCTCATGGCAGTCACTCATCAAATGCTACCTGAATAAATGAAAGTCCAGAGTAGAATGTAAGCTCCTTGAGGGCAGGCCTATTTCATTTTTGGTTTTGTATCTCCAGTGCCTGGAAGATTTCTTTGGTCTCAATCTATGACTTCTCCTGAATAGGAACTTAGGACTCTATACTCTCTCTGCTCAGTACCAATTCTATCCTGGCTTGATTCTTCGTGCACATCCATCCTGTCTTCAGAAACTGCATTTCTATCCTATCTCTGTGACCTCAGTATCCAGCACAATTCTAGGCACAAAGGTGTTAAAAAAAAATAATAAAGTTTATGGAATGAATTATGTCCCTCCTGGAAGGCAGGAGCTATTTAATGGTGGCCTTTGTATCAGCACACAGCAGATACTTAATAAATATTGTTTTAACTGAATATACACACTGCTGATTCCCCTCCTCCCCCAATCCTAACTCTCTGGGGGAGTCCTGTATATGGACACACAGACAATGTTGAGGAAAGCTGAAGTATTATTATCCAAAACACCCACAAAAATCGTGAGGACATAATGTTGCCTGGGCAGGTGTGCAAAGCTAAAAATGGATGTACGGAGAGATATAAACTGTAGTTTTCAAAATAAATAAATAGCTGGGAAGGGCCTTTGAACAGGAGATGTCATCTGGGAAAGATCTTAGAAATCATTTAGCCCAAACCCTTTGTTTTCCAAATGGGGACACTGAGGCTCAGGGAGTTAATTTCCTAAGATCTAGGACCCCAGACTGCCTCCCAGCCTCTTACAGTCATCAGATGTTTGTTATTGTCTCTAGAGTGACAAAGTCGATTATTTTAAAAATCATTCAAATGTATACCTTCACTAAAGCATTTAAGAAGACAGTCGGGGATGAGCTGATTCAAGCCCTACTGCCTCCTTTTATGTCAAAGATGATATCTCAGTTCACAAGGAACATAGGATGTCATGTCAGTGCTGAATGCCCACCTTTACCTGCCCTGGGAGCTTCCTAATAGTACTTCCTAAACACAAGGGTAAACTACGTTATTCCCCTGGCCTAAAACCTCAAATAGCTCCCTATCACCTCTAGAATAAAATAATTTGGATTAAACATATATTTTTACCATGTTTAACATATATTGGATTACATGCCATCTAGGGGAGGGGAGAAGGGGGGAAATTGAGACAAAAGGCTTTTCAAAGGTCAATGTTGAAAAAATTATCCTTGCATATATTTTGAAAATAAAAAATTTCAATTAAAAATACCAACAAAATGAATAAATTGTGGTATATGAACGTTATGGAATATTATTGTTCTGTAAGAAATGACCAGCAGGATGAATACAGAGAGGCTTGGAGAGACTTACATGAACTGATGCTAAGTGAAACGAGCAGAACCAGGAGATCATTATATACCTTAACAACGATACTGTTTGAGGATGTATTCTGATGGAAGTGGATCTCTTTGATAAAGAGAGCTAATTCAGTTTCAATTGATCAAGGATGGACAGAAGCAGCTACACCCAAAGAAAGAACACTGGGAAATGAATATAAACTGCTTGCATTTTTGCTTTTCTTCCCGGGTTATTTTTACCTTCTGAATCCAATTCTCCCTGTGCAACAAGAGAACTGTTCGGTTCTGCACACATATATTGTATCTAGGATATACTGTAACCTATTTAACATGTAAAGGACTGCTTGCCATCTGGGGGAGGGGGTGGAGGGAGGGAGGGGAAAAATCAGAACAGAAGTGAATGTAAGGGATAATGTTGTAAAAAAATTACCCTGGCATGGGTTCTATCAATAAAAAGTTATTTTAAAAAAATAAAAAATAAAAATATTCAACATCAAAAAAAAATCAACAAAAAATAGAACAAAATACAAACTCCTCATCCTCAGCTTGGCATTGAAAGCCCTTTATATTCCATCACTACCTCTTGTTATGGCTGATAAAGGTCTAGATCTTTTCCAACCAACTAATCAGTAAGCATTTCTAAGAGCCTACAACATACAAGAGGTCACGCGAGGTGCCAGCGATGTAAAACAAATGATAGTCCCTGTTCTTAATTAAGGACACCTAACTTTAGGGTAGATATCAAAGAAATGCAAATAAATGAGGGGAATGGTTAGGAATCAGAAAGAGCCTCTTGAAGGCGGGGGCACGTGAAGGAGTGGGGTTGAGAGTGTGGGTGATTTAGGGCAGCCTCCTCCCCACTGCTGGAAAAAGAAACGAAAGCTCCTGTCTTAGTAATGGAAGCATGGGCTTTGGCCCATATGGTTTGTGAATGCATGTGTCCAAACCTCCAACAGGGGGTGACAGAGGCAATCTTAAGAATAAAGGCCAGCCTCTGGGAAAATCCAGAAGCCGTCAGTCAAGTCAACAAGCATCTATTAAGCACTTACTATATGCCAGGCACTGTGGAGAAAACTAGCTGTATTCAAGATCCACCCAGTACAAATGGGAGATAACCTCAGGGGGAAGGCATCAGCAGTGGGGGAAGATCAAGACAGGGCTCCCACAGAAGGGAGGATGTGAGCTGTCCTGAAGCCAGCCTGGAGCTGTATTATGGGGCAGCAAGAAGGCCAATTTGGCCGGACCATAGTGTTTATGACAGTAATCAGCCTGGAAGTACAAGAGTCAGACTAGGAAGACTCTCTTTCCTGGCTCTGCATGTGATCTCACAAACTTTCTGCCCCAAACAGCTCTGAGAAGGCAGAGATACCAATCTGGCTGGGGCCAGTATCTGGGAACTCTGTGCATCATCCCTCCTGCAGCTCTAGAGCTGGCCAAGTCCAGGGAAGCCACCAGAGTCCCCTACCTTGTACGTGTGGAGCCAGAACCTCCCCAACTGCCCAGAGCCCCCTACCCGTTCTTCTTGGGCAAGTAAGCTTCCATGTCAAAGAAGATATTCTGTCGTTCCTTGATGCTGGCGCTCATCTGCTGAATGAGGTCGGCCTCTTCAAAGTTGGCATGCCGCTTACACCTGTTGTTGAGATGAAAAGGGAAAAGGGTGGGAGTGTTGGCTCAGCTAGCTGCCAGCGTGTCTAGACACTCCCAGGTCTGGACACGCAAAGGCATCTCGCCACCATCCCCCTCACTTTAAGCCAACAGTCAGGCTTCTTAACCGAGTGGGAGAAAATAAAGAACACACTGTAATCAGAGGACCTGAGTTCAAATTCTACCTGTGACACTACCTGCATGATTTTAGGCAAATCACTTCACCAACGTAAGCCTTGGTTTTCCCATATATAAAATTAAAGGGTTGGAATTAAGGCGCCTCTCCCAGGCAATTTTACGTCTCATACTTTTTGCATAATAGAAACAATCAACTTTACATCTTTAATTTCCCTTCTGCCTCAGTTTGCCTTCTGCATAATAGGAACAATCAAATCAACAAGCATTTACTAAGTATTTCCTGCATGATAGAGATTAGTGATCCAAAGTCAGAAGCAGACTCAGGGAGATAATCCCTGCCCTCAAGAAGCTCATGTTGTACTTATAATCAAGCCTGTCCTATGTCAACCAGTAAAAGTGTAAACATCTCTTATCCTTTCTTCTGCCTCAGTTTATCTTTCACGTAGTAGAAACAATCAAATCAACCAGCATTTACTAAGTATTTCCTGCATGGCAGAGATTAGTGATCCAAAAGCAGGAGGCTCGAGGAGACAATCCTGGCCCTCCTGAAGCACGTGCTGTACTTATAATCAAGCCTGTCTTCTGACAACTGGTAAGAGGGTAAGTACTTGAGAAGTAAAAGCTCTACAATAATATGTGGTCTGGATGCCATTCATTAGCAAAAACGCTTTCCCCAAACTGGAAAAACAGCTCAGAGGGCACACCCTCACTCCTCCAGGGCCAGCAGCATGACCTCTACCTTGCATTACAGACTCTGAGGCACCTGTTGAACGTTTCAGGAATCAGTGAAAGAAGAACAGTGTGATCACAAGCCATATATCATCATCTACAAAGGCAAAGCCTTAGCTTACATTGCTAAGATAGGAGCTCTCAGTTCTTTTTTCCACAGCAGGCAAGGGGGTTGCAGTCATCCACACTCCCTTGACAGGGTCTCCCTTACAACCAAAGGACATTGGTTTATAAATTGAGGCTCTAATCTTGTAACTAGGTCATCAGCCTGCTAAACCCGGAAAACAACTTTAAACGTGCCAGGATGGCAGGATCACAGATTAGAACTGGAAGAAGCCGTATAGCCCTCTTAGGTTAAAAAATGTCCTCATTTCCGAGATGAGACTCAGAGAACTGAAGGCATTGCCCCCGGCCCCCAAGCAGTAAATAGCAGACCTGAGTTTCAAATCCAAGTTCTCAGACTGCAATTTCAGAGCTCTTCCATAACCATACACTGCCCTTCCTCCCTCCCTACCCTCTCTCCTCCCAAGACAGCAAGAATCTTCAAACCAGCTGGATTATAAGTGTGGAGATCCCTTTACTCTGTGTCCAGGAAACTGGCTGATCCAAAATAATAGCTTGTGTCATAATTATCTATGTGCCATGTCTTTACACTAGTCTAGGTGTCTCTCTGAGCACAGGGGCAGAGCTCCACCAGGGTCTAGCACAGACAGTAGGCATTCAATAAATGTTTGTGTAAATGGAATAACAACATCTTTTACATATTACTCAGTGCTTTTGAAAGTGCCATAATAAGCAGTTTGATCAGTAGAAATCAAGCTAAATGAGGAGGAGCCTAAGGACCTGACTTCAAATCCCAAGCTTACTATTTATTACCTGTATGACCTTGAGTAACTCACTTCATCTCCCTGGGCCTCAGTTTCCCCATCTGTAAAATGATGGGCTTTAAAAGCTCTAGCTCTAGTTTCTAAGATCCCTTAGATTACGTGATCCTTGAGGGCAAGGGTCTTCTTTTACCCCTTTTTGTATCTCAGCACTTAGCACAGTGTCTGGCTAACTTAATATCTATTGAATGACTAAGACATCCACAATTGTTCCTGTGAGATCATCAGTGCAGGTATCATCAATCCTCATTTTACGGCTGAGAAATCTGAGAGTCAAAGAGAGCAAGCAAACTGGGGACGTGGCTCAGAGAGGAGCGGAGTCCAGGTTTGTCTATATCTAGGGTCTGCCCTCTCTGTTATACTGCACTGCTTCTTGGAAAGGAGGCAAGAGTTACTATGACATTTTATTCACTGAAATTCTTTAATTGCAAATATCCACTAAACTTGTTCAAGCATTTATATTAACAATCAATACCCAGAAATGAGTGTGGACCACAACATAGCATTTCCACTTTTTCTGTTATTTTTTGCTTGCATTTTTGTTTTCCTTCTCAGGTTTTTTTCTTTCTTTCTAGATCCAATTTTTTTGTGCGGCAAGATAACTATAAATATTTATACACATATTGGATTTAACATATACTTTAACATATATAACATGTACTAGACTACCTGCCATCTAGGGAAGGGGGTGGAGGGAAGGAGGGGAAAAGTTGGAACAGAAGTTTTTGCAAGGGTCAATGTTGAAAAATTACCCATGCATATGTTTTGTAAATGAGAAGCTATAATATTAAAAAAAAAAAACATTCAATACCCAGCTTTCAGTAAGGATAGGAACTGTTATTTCATTTTTACAGGGGAGTTCCCAGGGGAGGAAACTATGTACAAAGCAGGTAGGCACCTTCTCTGCAATTCAGACTCAGAGTGTTCCCTGGCAGGACACTGAGAAAGAAGATAAATTTCAGGCCCAGGGTTACACGGGCAATTCATCAAGACTTTATAAACCGAGTATATATATATATAAACTGACTCCAAAACTGCACAGCACTGCTTCTCCCAACTATTCAACAGGAAGGGAAAGAGGAAAGGAAGGGAGGAAAGAAGAGAGAGGGAGTGTGATAAAGGAGAAAACTAGAAAAAGAAAGGAAAGGAGGAATAAGGGAAAGGAAAGGAAAGGGGAGCAGGAAAGGACAACCTAGAGGGAAGAAAAGAGGAAAGAAAGGAGAGAAGGAAGAAGGAAAGAAGGGGCAGAGGGAAAGGATGAAAGAAGGGAGGAAAAAAGAAGGTAGAGAGGGAAAAGATGGAGAAGGGAGGGAAAGAACAGGGAAGCGAGGGAAAAGAAGGGAGAGAATGAAAGGATGGAGAAAGGAGGGAAAGGAAGAAAGGAGAACAAGGGGGAAGGATTAAAAAAAAGGAGTAATAGGAAAAGAAGAAAGGAGGGATGGAAAAGAGAAAAGAAGGGGAGGAGGAAAAGAAAAAAAGTAGGATCACAGATGAAAATCAAAGGCTGACTCAACTATAGGGTTTTATGAATTGAGATATGGGCTAAGATTTCAAGATCCAGCCAAATATCCTCTCTCCTTGTCCACCCCCAGTCTGGAGGCCTATGGGCAAATAGCTTGTCTTCCCTCTCACCTCTGGAGATTACCCTTGAGGTCTGATAGCCGTTTCTTCTGCTTGCTGATGGAGCTACTACAGGAGGCCTGGAGTGTGGTCAGCTCTTCCAGCTTCTGTCTATACACTTTGTGGGTTTCCTAGAAAGAAGAGAATGAGAGGAGGCTTCATGAGACAGAATCAGCATGCAAAAGTAGCATCTGCAAAACACTGTAGAGTATTTCAGATGGGACTGATAGAGAACAGTTTAACACGTCCTGCCTGATGGCAGAAACCATGTTACCAGGACCAGTAAGACAGGAGAAGGTTCACAAAGCTTGAGACAAGAAGAGACACACCAAAAATTATGGATCACTTTTTCCCCCTGAGGCAACTGGGGTTAAGTGACTTGCCCAGGGTCACACAACTAGGAAGTGTGAAGTGTCTAAGCCAGATTTGAACTCAGGTCCTCCAGACTTGCAGGACTTCTATCCACTGTGCTGCCCCTATGTATAACTTTTTTTTTTAATTATAGTTTTTATTGACAGTGGATCACTTTTAAAAGAAGAAATACAATCTATCAACAACTATGAACAAAGGTGAGGTATCACTTGAGAGACATAGACTAAAACTCCTGCTCAAATCAGCAAGGAGAATTAAAAAGTGGCAAGTCTGTGTTGGAAGGGCTGTGGGAAGGCAGGTACATGAATACACTGTTGGTGGAGTCACAAAGTGGCCAACCATTTTGGGAAATGATGGGGAATTATCTAACAAATGTCACTAAATTATTCATAAATTAGTTCCCAGTGATCCCTCTGCTTTCTATATATCCTAAGGAGGTCAAAAACAGAAAGTAAGACCCCGTGCAAGTTGAAATATTTAGAGCAAAAAAATGGAAATAAAGTGGGGACCCTCTACCTGGAGAACGACTAAAGAGTCATATTAGTGTAGTGGAATATTATTGCCAGTAAGAAATGGCAAATTGGAGGAAGTCAGAAGAACATCAAAGACAATACTGGCTATGGGGTTAGAGATCCTGGATTTATATCCTACTTTTACCAGCAGGGGCAGTTAGATGTAGCAGTGCAGGATCTGAAATCAAAAAGGCATGGGTCCAAATCCTACCTCTGATGCCTTTATTAAGTGATATAACCATTAGCAAGTCACAAGAACTTTTATCAACCTCAGTTTCTTCATTTGTAACATGAGGATAATAATGGTTCTACTTTCTGCAATTTCTGAGAGGATCAAGTGAGAAAACATGTTGTAAAGTGTTTTGAAAACTTCAGGGGCATGGAATAGCAGAATGGATGGAGCACCTACACTGAAGGAAGAACCTGAGTTCAAATCCTGCCTCAGATTCTTCCTAGCTGTGTGATCCTGGTCAACTCACTTACCTCCAGGAAAAAAAAAAAAAAAAAAAGGAAGCAGCAAATGTTAAAGCATTCTATGAATGCTATTTAGCTGCTACTAATATAAACAACATTATAAAATAAATAATATAAATAAATCTGTGTGACCTTGGTCATGCTTATTTAAATCTCAGTTTCTTTATCTGTAAAATTAAGGGGTCATATTAGATGGCCTCTAAGGTACTTTTTTGGGGAAGATATTTTCATTTATATTATGAATTTAACAATCATCAGTACAAAGAACAGATAAAAGAATTGTGTGTGAAACCACAAATTCCTATTACATACCCTTTGTTTTTAACAATGTATATCACACTTATCATGGCAGTTACAAAATTGCCTGTCTGCACTTCCCTTCCCCATGCTGGATGTTTAGTTTTCTGTGCATTTTTTTTTGTGTTTTACTGATAGTGAGATTATACATGTGTAGGCATGTTGTATGTGTACAGGTATGTATCTATGTGTGGGTCACTTCCACTGACTCCGGCCCCACAAAACTCTCTTCTGCATCAAATAAACTTTCAATCCAAACCAATCAACACATTTATTGCTACTCAAATGTTTCAGTCACATCTGATTCTTTGTGACCCTCTTCAGGGTTTTCTTGGCAAGAGGTACTGAAGTGATTTGCCATTTTCTTCTCCAGCTCATTTTACAGATGAGAAAACTGAGGCAAATGGGGTGAAGTGACTTGTCCTGGGCCACCCAGCTGGTAAGTGTCTGGGTTCCGATTTGAATCGGTGAAGACGAGTCTTCCTGACTCCAGGACTGGTGATCTATGCACTGTGGCTCCACTAGCTGCCATGTACAGCACCCATCCACTATGGTATCACCTAGCATCATCCACGTCTCACTCCTGACCTCGGATTCCAAGTCCCTCTAGTTCTAAATCTTTAATCACAAGACTTGTTTGTTATTGGGACAAAGAGAAAAAGGAGAATTTACAGACAGAATTACTTCAATAATATAAACTCAGATAACAGAAGCGATCAAAGGCACCGATCCAGCTTGGTTCCAGATGACTGAAATTAAAGCTTTTTCTTCTAGACTGTGGACTAGTTGTGTAATCTTGGGCAAGTCATTTACCTTGGCTGGGCCTCAGTTTCCCCATCTGTAAATGGAAAGAGTTGGACTCAAAGACCCTGGAGGTTCCTTCTAGTTCTTAATCTACAATCCTATCCTGTCACAACAAATACAGTGCTGAGCCTAGTGTCAGGAAGATTTGCAAAATACTTTACAAATATTATCTCCTTTGATTCTCTCACAACCACCCTGAGAGGCAGATACTAAGACTGCTTCCATTTTACATATGAGGAAACTGAGGCAGATAGAGATTACGTGATTTGCCTAGGGTCATGCAGTTAATAAGTCTCCCTGACTCCAGGACCTGTGCTCTAAGCACAGCTCTCTAGCTGCCATTCTGTTATTTCACTGGCATAGGGAGCTCCCGTTGAGAAACTGATTCCTGACTTTGTCTTGGCAGGTAGATCTCCAAATATTTTATATTATCTACAATTATTTTTTTCTTTATTAAAGCTCTTTATTTTTCAAAACATATGCATGGACAATTCTTCAACATTAACCCTTGCAAAACCTTATGTTCCAATTTTCCCAGCCCTTCCCTTAGATGGCAAGTAATCCAATATATGTTAAACATGGTAGAAATAGATGTTTAATTCAATATCTGCATACATATTTATACAATTATCTTGCTGCACAAGAAAAATCAAATCAAACTAGAAAAAATGAGAAAGAAAATAAAACACAAGCAAACCACAATAAAAGAAGTGAAAAAACTATGTTGTGCTCCACACTCAGTCCCCAGAGTCCTCTCTCTGGCTATAGATGGCTCTCTTCATCACAAGATCATTGGAACTGGTCTGAATACCTTACTATTGAAGAGAGCCATGTCCATCAGAACTGATCATCTTATAAAATTGTTGCCATGTACAATGATCTCCTGGCTCTGCTCATTTCACTTAGACTCAGTTTGTGTCTCCCCAAGCCTCTCTTAAATCATCCTGCTGTGATCATTTCATTTCTTACAGAACAATAGTATTCCATAACATTCATATAGCATCTTATCAGCCATTCTCCAGCTGATGGGCATCCACTCAGTTTCCAGTTCCTTGCTGCTACAAGAAGGGCTGCCACAAACATTTTTGCACGTTTGGGTTCCTTTCCCTCCTTTAAGACCTCTTTGGGATACAGGCCCAGTCTACAGTTATTTTAAATGGAGTTTCTCTTTGTATCTCTTGTCCCTGGAGAAACTGATTCCTGATCAAAGCAGACTGACAAGTGCTCTGCAGTCTATCACTTGAATGGCCTGGAAGTGCCAAAAGTTAGAGTGGAATGGAACCCGGGTATTCCTGCCATGGAGGCAAGCACACCACCTCTGGATCCATGGACGGTGAAATAAAATACAAGCAAAGAACCTAAGAAATTACATCAGAAATGCAATGGGGAAACCCATGGGAAATGTGGTTCTGATGGGGTGGGAGGGAAGGAGGCAGGTCAGAGATTGGAGAACATGCCTGAGAGCACAGGAGCAAACATTCAGGGCTAGAGGGAGACCTCAGAAGTCACTGAGCTGGCCCCTCTCCAATTTCACAGAAGAGAAGCTGTCTTGTCTGAGGTTCCCCAGGGCAGAATGGGGCAAAGCCTAGTCTCAAACCCGATTCTGATCTCAAGGGTTCTCGGGCATTCTTTGCGTTATTCATTATTGCCAGCTGTGTCTAAGGCATTAGGGATGAAACAGCCCAGGTACCCAGCATCCCCAGGCGAGCAAGATGTGCTTCAGGTTCCCAAAGGGGCAGGAACCAACTGAGAAGCAGCTTGTGGCAGGAACTAACTGGGACAACTGGGAAAGCCCTCCGTGAGGAATCACTCCATCCTGCAGATTCTCACAAGCACTGGGCATCAGCAGCACTTGGCACAAGTCACTGGTTCATCCAGCACCAAAAATGCTTGGGGGGCATAGATTCAGCTGGAAGAGAATTGGGGGTGATCCTCAATCCTCTCATTTGAGGCAAATGAGACTCAGAAGGGTAACAGGATCAGAGGACCCTAAATCTAGGGCAAAATGGGATGTTAGAGGCCACTTAGCCCAATGCCCTTCATTTTACAAATGGGGAAACTGAGTCCAGGCAAGTTAACGGCGCTTACCCAAGGCCACCCAAAGTCAGCACTTAAACCCATGTATTCAATGTCCACATCCTGGGGTCCTCCCAACAAACAAGCCGTCTCTCTCTCACTTGTCAAGGTTTCCAAAGCAGGCTCCCCTCCATCGTAACCCCGTGAAGCAGGTCTGTTGATCTTTCCATTGTAGAAGGAGGGAAGGTGAAGTTCAGAAAAAGCAAACTGCTCAACCTCGTGAAAATCCAGGGACAGCAAGACCCCCCACGCCCCCATCTGCACTACGAATCCCAGGCTGCCTTTGTTGGAAGAGACCTCTGGGTATCACAACCGCAGCTGGTAAGCAAACTGGAGTTGAGAAGTTCAGTGACTTGCCCAGGATCACCCAGAAAATAAGTCTGGCTATTGCTGACCTCATGGAGGCCCAACAAAGACGCTGAGGGCACCGAGAAGTCCAGGGCCTGAGCCACTATCCCTGGTCACTATCAAAGGTAGGATGCATCCAGCGAGCCAGCCACTACGGCAGTGTGCAGCCCAGGCCCCCTAACTCCGAGACTTTATTGTTCTAGCAAAACCAAGGAAATACTAGCATCCTCTTGTTGGGCCTAGCGTGGAGTGCAGGAATGGGAGAGCTCCATGCAAATGGGAGGATTGCCAGGCTACAGCGCTTGACTCACAGGCCCCACACGGGGACACAGCCTCTGAAAACTGCCCATAGGAGGCGAGGAGGGAAATGCGGAGCACCCTGCCTTTCTGGCACAGGGAGGACTGATAAGGTCCGTAGTATACAGTGCCCAGAAGGAAGAAATCCCTGCTCCTCCCCTATACATGCACCTGAACCCCACCAGCTCGCTGCTGATTTAACCCCCCATAATATCTGTTCCTCTGAGTGGGAAGGCAGTTGAGGGTCTTGGGAGAGTCGGGAGGAACTGGGTCTCTCCCAGAATGTAGCAGTCTCTTCTACGTGCTCATATGTCCCCTTCAAAGAAGGAAATTCATTAATCACAAACAAGTTTGCTTCTATTAGGAATTAAGAGATACCTGTGTAAACCTCTCTGGCCTTTGGAGACTCTGCCCCATTGGGCTCCATGGCGCCGAGGACCACACAGCTGAGAAACAGCTGGAGATGATTCAGTGGCTGCAGACAAACCAGGGGGAAAAGAAGCGCCCAACCCGAGTATGGGAAGGTGCCAAAAGGAAACGGTCATCGTCCTGATTACTGGGGCCCTCCGATGGCCCGGTGTGGAGCTAGAGGCAGCTAGGTGGGTCAGCAGAATTGGAGAAGTCCTTCCTCTGACTAGCAGTAGGATCCCCTGCCTCAGTTTCCCTACATGCAAAACAGGAATAACAGTAGCAACTTCCTCACAGAAATACTGGGAATCCAAGTGAGTCAAGCGTCACATGTTAGCTGCTATTATTAATAAAAGGTGAATAGAGCACCAGGTCTGGAGTCAGGAAGATCAGAGTTCAAATCCAGCCTCAGACAATGACTGTGTGACCCTGGACAAGTCACTTTACCCTGTTTATCTCAATTTCCTCATCTGTCAAATGAGCTGGAGAAGGAAATGGCAAAACCACTCTAGTGTCTTTGCCAAGAAAACCTCAAATGCCTGAAAAATGACTCAACAATAACAAAATTAATAAGCTCCAGTTTACAGATAAGGAAATCAAGGTTCAAATTCATAGGTAAGAGGTGAGATTTGAGTCTACCTCTTTACTGATTCTTCATCTGCAATGGTTCTCAAATTCACAGGCAGCTCCGAAGGCAAGAGACAGAGCGGGCAGTCAGCTCTGAATAACGGAGCCCTTCCCAAGCCATAGGACCTCATCACCATCATTAGCACCCTCTCAAGCTTGACCCATTGGTGAACCAGTTTAAATCTGACATAATCCTCTGCTCTTAAATCTGTTAAAACTATGGTCCTACAAGGACACTCCCTTGCCAAACCCAACCTTACATCACTCCCCATCAGCCTCCTTTTTTTCTACTCTTTAACAGAGCTGGAAGAAGTCACTAATCAGAGCTGACTGGACCTTTATAAGTTAATGCTATCTAATCCCGACTGGGCTCTCACAGCTGCCAGGCAATCCTTTTATTTCTTCCTAATTGATTCTCTATCCCCCTCTGCAGAGAGGCTGGCTCTTTTGTTGTTGTTGTTGTTGTTGGGGGAGTTGACACTGTTCTAGCCAGTTTTTCCTCTTAAACATCTGACTGCTCACTCTGTTTCTTTTGCTGGATTACCCATTATATCAGTGGCATTTCATCTGTACATGGGGATCCCTGCAGGCCACTGGTTAATCTGGTTTTAAAATGTAATGCAATAGGTGTGTCTCATTGTGTTTTTAATGATTTTGTTAAATATTTCTCAATTTGTTTTTAAGGTTTGGTCATCCTCCTCAAGCCTCCCACATCACCCCTCATACATGAAACCATCAGCTCTAAGTTCCCTTTCCTATTCTCACCATCCTCAGTACCATCTCCTATTCTCATCTCCTTTGCTCCAGTCTTTGATGGAACGATTCTTGCCCTCAAATCGAGTCTTCTCCAGCAGACTGCTCCCATAATTATTCCCACTCTAACCTTTAATTTCACCCTATTAGCAGCTTCTCTGCTGCCTACACACACTTAAGTTTCCCCCAAAACTTAAAAAACTTTCGCTTGATTTTTACAATCTTTTGCTTTTCTCAAACTCCTTGAACAAGTCTTCTAATTATTGCCATCTCCACTTTCTCCTTCTATTTTTTCTCCCTCAATAGTATTTTATTTTTCCAGATGCATTTTTTCCAACATTTGTTTTCATAAGACTTTTCCATTTTCTTTTAAAACCTCAGAGATCTGGCTTCCAACCTTGTCATTTTGCTGTAGTTGCTCCTTCCCAAATCACCAAAAATAAACGTATTATGAATTTGACATACAAATATGGTCATTTCCATACTCAAAGACCAGAAAAAAGAAACACATTGTATGTATGTATATATATATATGTGTGTGTGTGAAACTCTGAATGTAGCTGCTCTGTTGCTGCTTGGAATTCTTTCTCTCCTCATCTCTACGTCTTTGCTATTCAGGCTCCTTTTGCATCTTACCCTTTCCCCATGAGACTTTCTCCAACCTCCTGTCTATACCTTGTCTGTACATAGTATTTGCATGTTGTCTCCCCCACTGAACTGCTAAGTGACTTAATGATTGAAACTCAATTATGCACACTTGCTTTTTTCCATGTTTATAACACACATTTAACATGGTAACTCCGATGCTAGCTTGTCTTTTTAAAACTTCCTTTGGCTTTCTTCGAGTTATTTTATAATTGTTCCATTCTCTTATTACTATCCCTTCTCCTCCAGTATTCCTCCTCTCACCCCTCAAAATAAATTCCTTCTCTTGTAATATAGAAGCACAATTAAATAAGCCAGAGCCAATCATTGGCCATGTCTGAAGCCACCCTTATCGCCCCTGTAGTCCAGTCCATCACCATTCAGTCAAGAGGAAGAGAAGATAATGTCAGTTTCATCATTAGTTTTCAAAGGTAGGCCTTCTTAAGTTTGTTCCACTCACAACCCCTTTTCCCCCGAAATCCTTCCATGACCCCAGGTATATAGGTAAATAAGATAGGTATACAAATCGAACATTTGTTAATAATCAAAATTTCACAACCTCCATATTCAGTTACATGACCCCATATGGGGTTATGAAGCACAGATTAAGAAGCTGGCTTTTAGGGAAGCTCTGTTTTAGAGTTCTTAAATCTTTTAGTCACTAACAATCTCTTTTGCCAAATTGGACGGCCTTGTCTCAATCTTTTCTGCAGTCTTTGCCACTGCTGACTTCTCCTTCCGGAGTATATTTTTTGGTGTGTGATTCTTTTGTTGTTGACACTGGTCTACCCAGGTTTTCCTCTTAAATGTGTGACTGCCCAATCTTTGTCTCTTTTGCTAAATTACCCATTATCTCAGTGGCATTTCATCCATATATGGGGGATCCTTGCAGGCTACTGGCTGATTTCATTTTAAAATGTAATGCTATCAGTATCTCATTGTATTTTTATTTATTTTGTTAAGTATTTCCCAATTTGCTTTTAATCTAGTTAAGTCATACTCTGGAGTGACACCTCACATTCAAAGTACACCCTCATCCCAAGTGTGGGTGCTCCCCAAGGCTTAGCCTTGGGCCCGCTTCTCTTCCTCTCCACTCTCAGTGACCTCATCAGCTCTCAGGGGTTCAATTATTCTATGTGGATGATTCCCTGATCTAGAGATCTAGCCCGAATCTTGTCTCCTGAGTTCTTTCATCTCAAATTGCCTTTTGGACATGTCCCACAGGCATCTCAAACTCAACGCATTCAAAACCAAGTTCATTCTCTTTTCCTTCAAATCCAGGCTGACTCAATAACCAGCAATAGCTCCCTATTACTTCTGAGATGGAATAGAAACACCTTTGTATCTTGCAGTTTAAATGCTTTCACAATCCAGCCCCTCACTCCCTCTTCTGCAAAGAAAGGCAAAAAACCATCCAGTACCAGCTCTCAGGGAGCTCACAGTTCAATGGGGGAGACAACATGCAAACACTATGTAAGACAAGGTAATGCCAGAGTATAAGCACCTTAAGGACAGGAGCTTTTTCTGTTTTCCTTTTATCTTCAGTATCTAGCATGATTGCTGGCATACAGTAGGTGCTTAAGAAAGGTTTGGTTGCTCAACTGGCAAGGAATAATTTTCTTTTTGCTTAGTCCTAAACTGTTTTTTGTTTGTTTTTCCAGATTTTTTTTTTGGGGGGTCTGGACACAGTGTAGGGAAGTTAAATGAATTGTCCTTGAATACTCAGTATACATAGGAGGTAGGATTTGAATTCAAGTTTTCCGACTTCTGAGACAGCCAGCCTACATTCACTGGTAGAGACCAAACTGCTTCTTTATGCACCCTTAAAATAAGAGACTGTTCAATGTGGAAGAGGTTTACCGGCCCCACTCTAACACAAGCCGCCTTAACACATAGTAGGACCTAACGGGAGCTCCCTAGAAATCAGTCACAAGACTTGGATGCCATCGGCCGGGTTCAGGTACCGCCACCGCCAATGTCTGCCTCAGAGTACGCCATGAGCGGGACACTGGACCTCCCACAGGTAAGAGGACCCTTAGGTACTGCAGGACCTGGAGCCAGGAGGACCCGAGTTCGAAGCCAACCTCAGACACTTATTGGTTGTATGACCCTGGCCAAGTAAAAGAAGGAATCAAGTCTCGTGACTACAGACAGCATGCTTTCCACCTTCACAGAAAGGATTATCATTGTTTTAACAATCCCAGGAAATCCGACAGAAGGGTCTCAGGTTGGGGGTTTGCCCACTGTTAGAGGGTTTCCTGACTCCACAGCTCCCTAGGTTTGGGGCTCTACACGATGGAGACCAGACTTGGCGACGCTGCTGGCATCTCTATGGCAACTGACCGTTTACAAAGCACTCAAAGGCTCACAGGAGCCCCCTCCACCCTGCTTTGAGCTGCTTTGAGCATGAAGCATCCCATTCTACAGATAAGGAAACTGAGGCACAGGGCAATGAAGCAAGGAGGCCATGGTCACCCAGTTACAAAATGTTCATCCATCATCCATTTAATGATTAGCCAGATGTTACACTGGGAGAGAAAGAAAGGGGAAAAAGCAGTGGCCGAGCCCAGAGAGTCTCCATTCTAATGAGGATGACGGTACACATACATAGAAACATTCACACACAAGCATTTTACACATATATGTGTGCGCACACACGAGATAGGGCATGGTTCTGCACTATGGATAAGTGTGTGCATGTATGTATACATTTACACATGTATGTGTGAATCCACACGCATAAACACACCGCTATTCAGAGATGTTAGACATGCACACATATGTGGACACTTCATGTAGATATAGGTGTGTAAGTGTATACTTACATGTGATAGGATAAACTATCTATGCTCATATATATGTGCATGTATGTACACCCACCCACAGATACACTCACATATGATAACACACACATATATGTATGTACACAAACCCATAGAGAGGTGTGTATGTATATATAATGTGATTATATATATATATATCTATGGCATATACCTATTGATAAATGTGTGAGCATAACATATACATACATATGGGGTATATAAGCACGTGTTATGCACGTGTGGAAGTTTACATATACACGTTCACCTACATGTGGGCCGTATGTATACACTGCACACCCGTGTGGCTGCCCGAGCGTGTGCATGTACATATATATACACGAGTACTTGAGTGCCCCCATGAGCCTTTAGGAGACGGGTGGGGAGGGGCCTCCTGCAGAAAGGGGCTCGCCCCGCTGCGCTCGGCAGAGCCCAGTCCCAGCCTCTCCCACTTTACGGGCTGCCTCGGTCCTAGAAGCTCCCGGGCTCTCAGGTAGCTGCTCCTGGTAACTGAGCCTGCCCTGCTGGCGTTGCTGGCAGTGGTTTCTGCTAAAGGGGGCGGAAAAAGGACCGGGGACAGATGATGACGACCGAAGGCGCATCGAAGGGAACAGAGCGACCTTGGCTGGGCTCTCCCTCTGGCAGAAGCTGAGCCAGGTGACTGGTGGTTCCTGCCCGGCCTGCTGAGGGGCCACCTGCTCCAGGATGGGCAGAGGCTGGGCACTTGGGAGGCTCCATCCAACGCCCCCAGCGGCCAGTGCGCCTCGTGCCAGACAAAGGGGGCAAAAGCACCAGAAAGGCACGCCGGGATCAACAGAGAAACACGTGTAAAGTGCTTTGGAAATCTCAAAGTGCTAGCCAGCAGAAAACCGCCAGTTATTATGCTATTAATAATATTGTTATGGTGCTGGACTGAAAAGGAAGACGAGTTCAAGTTCCATCCCCGACACTTACTAGCTGTAAGACCCTGAGCAAGTCGCTTATTCTGTTTGCCTCAGTTTCCTCATCTGTAAAAGGAGGGGGAAGAACTCGAGAGCCTCTAAGGTTCTTTCCAGAATGAAATTCATCATCTTTTGATGAAATGAAAAAGTCCCCAGACCCAAGGAGTTACGTTACATTATGAGGGAGGACAAAAGTGAAAAGCTAAGTCTGTATGACCATTGAGTTACAAAGCACTAACAACTAAGGGAGGTTCAGGGAACGTTTTTCAGGGGTGAAGACCAGAAGGAACCAAGAGGAGGGGGCTCATTCTAGGGACGGAGGCACAGAATGGGCAAAGGCAAAGTGGCAAGAGAGGAAGGCTCAAGTTTCCATTTTGGGGAAGGGAAATTCAATCCAATGAACATTTATTAAGTGGTACTATACAACACTCAAGGAGCTTCTGGACAATAAAGAAAAGGCAGATTTGGGTCAGCAACCATATGTTCATCTCCACCTGAGGGCTAAGAGAAGGCAGTCTCAGGCTTTCTGGGCTCCCTTCAAAGCAAGGAGGGGGGTGGGCTTAAAGGGTCTCTAGATTATAAGCAGCAGACAGGAAACATCCATCAAAATGGCCATCTCAGCATCACTGAGTGACCTTCTGTGGTCACGGCACAGGCCACAAAGTCAGGAGCGAAAGCCACCTAGCTGAGCCCACACTGAGTGCCGGAGGCCACCCCTTCCCACCCCCCACCCACCAGACAGCCCAAGGACCCTTACTGCTCTCCCCAGGAAAGTTCCCCTCATCCCAAGGCACCCGTGGGCTTCTGAAAGAAAATGGATTTCTCTCTTCCAATGGAAAGCCCCCGAGTTTTGGGTGAGAGGGGGAAGTCCCAGCAGCCTTTGGATTTCTGCCTCCCTCATCCTGACGAGGAGATGGGCAGGTTTCCTCTTTTCTGGCTGCATTCTCCAGAACTGGAAAAACAAAAGCCCAGGGACCTCAGACACCGCCCCAGAGGTAGCTGCAGCCACAGAGGGAAAGAACAGGATGTGGCAGGCGGAGATCCAGATGTGGCCAACGTGAACGCTGGGGACACTGAGAGAAAACTGTGATTTAAACAGTAAAAGGACTCGACTGGGCGAAGCTTTCTGCCTACAGCCTGCCAGGCGCGCATCCCCGAGCCCCTTCCCTCGCCTCCCCTTCGAGATGCGCCCGATTCACACCCACGACTCTCAGAGTCCGGATCCCGACAGCCTTCCATCCAGGGACCTCCTGGGCTCCAGGGAAGGCAAGCAGACTCCTTCTGTCTTTGGTCTAGAGCCAGCATGGGAGACAAGAGCAGGGACAGCAAATGACCTACTTAAAGGTCCAGGCTGAGGCAGGGGTCTTGCCTTCTCATCTGCACCACGGGAGGCCCCCTTCTGTACACTGGGAGCTCACCCACCTAAGATCTGACTGAGGTTTGTGGACTGAGTGCAAGTGATCTGGCGCTTCCAAAATTGGGGTTCAAACCCTATTTCTGGGATTTACTGGCTATGATTCTGGCCAAGGTGAATCACCTCACTGATCTAGTTACTTCATCTGCAAAATGGACTTCATGCCCGTGGAAGTCCTCCCTGTCAAGGAGGGATTTTTTTTCTTTAAAAACGCAGTATGACCGGTCTCAGACACTTAACACGTCCTAACTGTGTGACTCTGGGTAAGTCACTTAACCCTAATTGTCTCAGCAACAAATTTAAAAAATAAAAAAATAATAATAAGGCAGTAGGTGGTACCAGTCCTGGAGTCAGGAGGACCTAACTTTGAATCTTACTAGTTTTGTTCCCAAAAATAAAAATAAAGAGGCACTGGAGTAGACAGAGTAGATATATGGCCTCAGGAACAGGAAGTCTTGGGTTCAATGTTCACCTCTGATACAAAATGGGCCTATGACCCAGGGATTGGAGTCTCAGTGTCTCCAGACAGCTCTCTAAAATCAAAAATCACAGGGAAAATGCCAATTGGGTTTACTCCTCTTCCAAGAAATCACTCAGGGTGATCATGAGAATTAAATGCAGTAATCTACCAAGGTTAGGTCCTAGGCCAGGAGACAAGACCGCCTGAATTCAAATACAGCCTCAGACACAGCCTGGCGTGAGATCCTGGGCAAGTCACTTCCCCCTGTCTGCCTCGGTTTCCTCCTCTATCAAATGAGCTGGAGAAGGAAACGGCCAACTCTTCCAGCGTCCCTGCCAAGAAAGCCCCAAGGGGGCCATGGAGAGTCAGCAAACTTTACAAGCCCCAAGGACGGCTGGAATATAAGCTCCTCGAGGGCAGGGCCTGTCCCGCTGGTCTTGTCTTTGTATCCCCAGGAGCAGCATCAGGTAGAGACTGATGACCGTTATCACTCTCAGGTCAATTCTGGGCTCTCAGACCAAGGACACAACAGGATGGGAACCAGTTCTGGAGTCAGGAAACTTGATTAACCTCTCCCGGCCTCATTTTCCTCGGCTGTAAAAGCAGGGGACTGGCCTCTATTTCTGGGCCTTGAGGTCTTCCTCTGTGAAATGGGCTTAGAGGAGGGTGTCTTTCATCTTCCCAAAGAGTGAGCTGCAGCTCCCGGTGACTTGCTCCCCCTCGGGAGACCACGGAGGCCTTTCGCCAGAGGTTGCCCCTCTGCCCTCGGGCGAGGTACCCCCAAAGCCTGGGAAAACAACAGCTCCCCAGCTTGTAAATTATTCCTTTGCACGCTTAGCCTGCCAAGACTTGCTATCTAATTGCTGTTAATTGCATTGATTACATAGCTCAGAAGTGTCAGCCTCCACCTCCTCAGCCCAGGAAAGGGCGAAGGGAAAGTATTAACAGCAACAGCATAAAACCCCCCAATCTCCCCTAACATACACATCCCCCCAAACCTCCCTGTCTCCCCGGTGACCCCAAAGACCAGCAGGAGAAAGCCAAATTGAGCATCGGGGCTGGCTGAACTTTTCCTATCTTCTGAGACCGGAGAGAGAGCGTTGGGGTAACAGGTTCGATCCACTTTCAGGGTGGGGGGAGTGGAGCGACTGCTGCCCAGGAGGTAGAGTGGGCCACAGGGCAGTGGCTTCTGTAACTAGAGATCAAAGGGACCCTGGAGGCCACATAGTCCACTCCCTCCTGCGTGGCCACGAAGGCCAGAGGGGGCTGCTCGGGATCCAGGGGGCCAGGAAGAAGTAGCTCCAGAATTTGAACCCTACGAGAGGCAACCTCCCATTGTCCAAGAGAATCAAACTAGTTAAGCTGAAAGAGCATCCAGCCCAACCATCCTCCGGAGAAAGAAACGGAGACAAAACGAGTGCCGGGTCCAAGATCATCCCAGTGACCGCTTAGCTGAGGCTCGTGCACCACGAGGCCTCCGTCCTGGACACCTCCACAGGCAGGAAAAGGAAGCAGGACCCCCTTCCCCATCCTCGCCCACCTCCTCCGACTCAATCTCCCTCCTTCTCACCGGTTCACAGCCTCCCCAACCTTCTCTGAAACCAACTTTGGGAAGCCAGCCTCAAGCCAAGGGCTGAGAGAGACACCCAGAAGTAGGAGCTTCTGCCTTCGGCTGGCAGAGGGAAGGCTGGAAACAAGACTGTGAGCAGAGAAGCAGCGTCCAGGCGGGTAAAGCCCCCCGAGCTTTCCCTACTCAGACCAAAGCAAGAGATGAACAGCTGGGGGTGCAGCGGACAGAGCCCCAGCCCCCAAGTCAGGAGGACCCGAGTCCAAATGTGACCTCAGACACTTAACACTTCCTGGCTGTGTGACCCTGGGCAAGTCGCTGAACCCCAATGCCAAGAGAAAGAAAGAGAGAAAGAGAGAGAAAGAGAGAGAGAGAGAGAGAGAGAGAGAAAGAAAGAAAGAAAGAGAGAGAGAGAGAGAGAGAGAGAGAGAGAGAGAGAGAGAGAGAGAGAGAGAGAAAGGAAAGGAAAGGAAAGAAGTCTCTTGGTCAGCCCCTTGGCCTGAGGCTGGGGTAGCTTGGCCCCCCACCCCTGGCAGGCTCATACCCTCTGGGTGACAGCGGGGGCCCAGCAGCCCTCACCCCAAGGGAGAAGCCAGGTAGGGGCGGCTGAGGGGGGAGGGGGAAGCATCCGGAGCTGGCAGCTGTCACGCAGGTATCACACTCTGCCCAGGCTGTGAGGGGGTCCTGGGGAAACGCAAGGGGGCGGCCCCTAGTTAGCAGCTAGGTGAAGGAGGAAATGGGGAGCCGGGGGTTGCCCGCGGTCGGGGGAGGTCACCCAGAAAACACACTAGCGCTGAGGCTCCAGCTCCCCCTCCCCAGCTGGGAGGGCTCTGAGGCTGGACCACCCCCGTGTCCCCCTCCCATTAACTTTCTCAAGCAGCCTGTGAGAGACACAGAGAGAGACAAAGGTGAGACAGTGACAGAGACCGAGAAGAGAGGCAGAGACGGAGAGGAAAAGAGAGAAAGGAGGAAGGCGGAGAAAGATGGAGAGAGACAGAGAAAGAGAGAAGGGGACGCGGCGGGCGAGGGCAGAGCCGGGGGCAGGAAGGGGCTCCGCCTGCCAGGGATCCACGGGTGCGTTCCCCCCAGTCGCTGGCGGCCAGAGGCCAGGGTCTCGGAGAAAATGAACCACAACAAGGGGATGGGCCCAGCCCTGGGCTTGCATGCGGACGGGGCTCGGGGCTCCCCGCTGGCGGGCGGGGGCGGACCCAGGCCCCCGCCGGGGAAGGTCCCGGGGTGGGGGCGGGGAGGGGGCCGGAATGCCAGCTCAGGGAGAGGGACCCGGGAAGTGGGAGGGGGCTGGCCGTGCTCGCTCGCCCCCCGCGGGCCCCACCTGCAATTCCTGGAATTCCTCCTCCAGCTCGTGCCACTCGCGTTCGCATCGCTCGAGCTGCGCGAACATGGTGCAAGGCGGGCGGCGGCGGCGGCGGCGGCGGCTCCTGCTGCAGCTCGAGCCCCCCTCTCCGCCGCACACCCCGCGCACCCCGCGCGAGCTCCTCCCGCCCACGCCCTCGTCCGGCACCAGCTGTTCCTGCGCGGCCCGGAACCACGCCCTCCGGTGACGTCACGCCCACACTGTCCCGCCCTCCCCGCACAGTCCGGGTAACGTGGGGCTGGTGCGCACGCGCATGCTCCTTGACCCCGCTCGTCCCGGGGCAGCCTCCTCTAAGTGCTTGCGCTCCCAGGACAAGGGAGGCACGCCGGCTGACACCGATACCCTCCTTCTCCCAGGGCGCACCTCCCCCTCGGCCGGCAGGGCCAAGTCCCCGTCGCCACGAGGGCTTCAGGCCGCAGTTTGAGCCCCAGTTCCAACCCCACCCCCGCCTTGCCTTGCGGACGTCCACCAGCTGCCTTGGCAGAGCCCGCCAAGGTCACTCGCCCGAGACCTGCCCGGGGAAGGCGAGCAGGGGATCTCCCGGCCACCCTCCCACGGCCACCGGGCGGCAAAAAGGCGGGCGTTATTTTAACGAATTCTAGAGCTTTTTGCTGTTGGGAAGTGAAAAGCGACTCCGCTCCCCCAGACCGAGACTTCTTTGTCCGGGAAGAGAGGAGGGGAAGAAGGCACCACCTTAATTTTCCACCCGGATCTAGGATTACTCATGCGGGTGCTTATCGGCGTGGCAGCTGTCGGTTTCACTCCGGGGGGGGGGGGAGCGAGGGGGGAGGGAGGGAGAAGGGAGGGGGGGGTCTGGTTCCCTTCCTGCCCCCACATTTCTTTAGAATTTCAAAACTGGAAAATACCTCAGAGGTCATCCCAAGGTAGAGTCCTACATAAGATTTTAGAGCTGAAGAAACTGTCAAGCCCAGCTCCAAAGGAAACAGACTTCCGTCCCTCCCTCCCTCCCAACCCCGCCCGTCATTCATTCCCACCAGGTCATAATCTAGAACCGCAGCATAGCCGCCTCCCGGTCACTCTCCCCCTCCTCTAACTCCTGTGGCTCCCTATTATCTCTAGGATGGGGACTGGAGACCTGTGATATGATGTTGAATGGTGATCCTTTGTATGGTTGCCACATGAGAAAACTCTTAGCAACGCAGGCCAGAACCTTCTCGGCAACTTGAGAATATTAGAAAGTTGTCTGGAGGTTGGAGAGATCCAATGACTCGCCCGAAGTCACACAGCGCTTGAAGCCAGGTCTTGCTGGTTCCACGAGGAGATGTCTTATTCACTAGGACTGACTGTCTCCTTTTAGGAACAAATATCCCATATGTATCTGTGTGTGTGTTTATGGAAACACACTCCTCCATTACATAAGCATGTTAATTAGAGCTAATATTTGAAGTTTTACAAGCACATCACCAGTGTCATTTCATCCTCACAACCACCTTAGAAAGTGGGCGCTTAGCTCCATCTTACAGAGGAGGGAACTGAAGTAGAGAGCATTTAATCGATTTGTCCACGGCCACCCAGCGAATGTGTTCAGAGCTAAATCTGAACTCTGGTTTTCTTGTTTCCAAAACTGGCACTCATTCTATCCACAAGCTGATTCCTCCTTACCGTTCCTGTCTCTCTTTTTTTTTTTAAATAACTTTTTATTGACAGAACCCCTGCCAGGGCAATTTTTTACAGCATCATCCCTTGCACTCACTTCTGTTCCGATTTTTCCCCTCCCTCCCTCCACCCCCTCCCCCAGGTGGCAAGAGTCCTTTACATGTTAAATATGTTACAGTATATACCATTCCAGTCTCCTTAATATGTTCCTAGCCTCAGGAAACCCTCTAGTCCGGTCATTTTGGACTGCTTCCCCTTTTCCTCACCCTTATTTCCATTGTCATGCCTTTACATTGCTTGTCCCTCCTGCCTGGAATGCTCTCTCTTCTCACCTCTCTTGAAAATCCCCTATTCCTTTAGGACTCAGCTCATTCACTACTTTTTGTAGGTGGCTTTTCCTTCTCCCTTCATTTGCTCTTGGCTTACCACTAAGTGGTCGATTCTGGGCGCATCACTTAATCTCTAAGTACTTCAATTTTTTAGCTGCAAAATGGGGAATATCACCTACCCCCAAGGGCTGTTATGAGGATCAGATTTCCCCCCCAAAAAAAAATCCATGTAAAGTGGTTTACAAATCTTACTACCTAATAATAATAATAAGGTATTATTATTGTAGAATTTTATTTTCCCATTCATTATTTTCTTGTTTCTACTTTGTATGTGTCTTGTATACTTATCTACATACATCTTATCACCCCTGATTGATATATATTATTATTATATAATATTATGATATATACATATATATATTGACTATAAAACCCTTCAAGGAGGAGACTTTATTTTTGTCTGGCACAGAATTGGACATTTAATAAATATTTGATCACATAACATAGTGGAGACTCAAATCTCAGTCTTCTGACTCTAACTCCCCATCTAAAACATATGCCTGTATCTAACTAGAGTAATAACTTTGATCCTAGTAGTACTACATTGGCAGAGACACTGATATAAGAATAGTGGGATTCTATGCACGCTCTAGCCCACACAGAAAACTCATGCAACTTCATCTGGAGGTAGGCCACCATTGATCTTTATTTCATTCCAAGAAAAACAGCTTAACACATAGAATTTTAGGAAAACTACTGCTCTTCTCCCCACTCCCAAGAGAATGATATTCTCCTTTAGAGAGTCTCTGTTTCCTGAATGTTTTAGTAGTACTTATATGAAGAAATTATCTTGTTAGAGGTGAAAAATGAATAATAGAATATTACAAGGGGGAGGGAAATGAGCATCAAAATCCAATCCAATCTTTTTACAGGAGAAAATAGGGATTTATCCGAAGTCACACAGTCAATTGAGTCTAAATCCCATAATCCTAAAAGTCAGCAAGATCTTCAATTTCTTATCTCCTTACTGCATCCTTGCTTATGATTTCTAGACATAAATACTTTTCTCTTCCTTTTTACTGAAAGGTCAGAGAGATAAAGTGAGGCCATTAAGTATTCTAGAAGGACCACTTGACTGGGGAGTCAGAAGAAAGGAAAGGAAAAAAAAAAAACATTTATTAAACACCAGATATATTCCAGACACTCAAACATTTATCTCCACTTGATCTCCACAACAACCCTGAATAAGTTGTTGTTTGGTCATTTTTCAGTCATATCCGAGTTTCTGAGACCCTATTGGGGTTTTCTTGGAAAAGATACTGGAGTAGTTGTCCATTTCCTTCTCCAGTTCATTTTTACAGATAAGGAAATTGAGACAAACAGGTGAAGTGACTTGCCCAGGGTCACCCAGCTAGTAAGTGTCAGAGGTCAAATTTGAAACCAGGAAAATGAGTCTTCTCATCCTAGCTTTCTGTGGGCCATGTGGGCCACCATTATAAAGGATAAATGACTGGTCTAAGATTACAAAATTAATGAGTTTCATATGTGGATTCTCAAAAACCCATCACTCTATTGCCCCTATGCTGACTTTTTTTTGTTACTAAACTTGTAAATAGTAAGTTTATAACCAGGAATTTTATTTAATTTAACAAATATTCATTGCATGCCCACTACATACAAAACACTGTATTGGTGCTGAGAATACAAAACTCTGAGACAGACCCTCCCCCTCACAGAGCTTATATTCTACCAAAGGGGAGGAATAACATACATATACAAATAAATACAAAATAATATCTTTTGGGGGGTATGAGGCAATTGGGGTTAGATGTTTTGGTCAGGGTCACATAGCTAGTAACTGCAGTCAAATTTGAACTCAGATTGCTTGTTGTTTAGGGAAGAGATGGGGGAAGGGAGGGAGAAAAAAATGGAACTCCAAAAATGGAGGTTTTTCGAGGGTGAATGTTGAAAACTAACTTTGCATTTATATATACATATAATTTTGGGGGGGAGAGAGGGGCTGAGGCAATTGGGGTTAGGTGACTTGCCCAGGATCACATAGCTAGGAAGAGTTAAGTGTCTGAGACCAGATTTGAACTCAGGTCCTCCTGACTTCAGGGCTGGTGCTCTATCCACTGCACCACTTAGCTGCCCCTGTTTGCATATATTTTAAAAATAAAAAGCTATTATTAAAAAAAATGTGAACTCAAATTCTCCTGATGACAACTGGTGTTCTGTCTACTTCACTACCTAACTACTCCTAAAATAATATCTTTTTAAGCCACTTATTGCTATCGTTTTTACATCACATTCATGTCCATATATGTGTTAAGTTCTGACCTTCTCTCCCAGTATAGCTCTCCCTCGGGGTTCTAGAGAAATAACCCCAGAGAGTTAGGGTATTTCCACTCTTTGCCATTGACTTGAGCCCCAACTAGTTGTATTTCGTCTCAGGGAATTAGAAACTAACAATCTAGTTCTATTTAATGATATCAACTAGTTTTTAGAAAGAGCTGGTGACTTCAAAGATATAGAAAAGCAAATGTATAATTTCCTCCATCCCTTCAAGAGCATATTCTAATGCCCAGCTTCTTACTGTGGATTGCAACCCCATATGGGGTCTTATAATTGATTGTAAGGGCCTGAAGTTAAGATTTATAAGTAAATGTTTAATTCTTATACCTATTTTACCTACCTATATACCCGGGGTCACAAAAAGGAGTCACAAGTAGAAAAAGTTTAAGAAACCCTACGCTAACCCACACTACCTCCCTTTCTGGGAAGGAGGAGGCTCAAAACAGCTTAGTTCCTACATAGCAGTAGTTCCATCAAATTCATGTCTACATACGGATGATTGTGGATGATCTCATTCCATCTCATCTTCTCCAGAAGATTATTCACTCTACTATCCCTTCTCTCTCATTAATCTTGAGTAGTTTATTGCTTATTGCTCTTTTCCTACCACCTATAAACATGGCCATATTTCCACATCCTCAACAAAAGACTTTATCAATGTACTGGGAGAAAGGCAAAAGGAGAGGGGAAATAGCATAAAGTAACTGCCATAAATGAAGCGAGAAAAAGCTTTGACAGTGGAGAGGAAGAGGGGGAGGGGAAAGGGAGTGAATGAATCTTTCTCTCATAATTGACTCCAAGAGGAAATAACATATACACTCAATGGGGGTATAGAGATCTATCTTAACCTGCAGGGAAGTAGAAGAGGAAGGGGATACGAAAAGGGGGGAGCATGACAGAAGGGAGGGCATATTGGGGGAGGGTGTATTCCGAAGCAAAACATTTTTTAAAGAAGGGACAGGGTGAAAGGAGAGAGAAAATAAATGGGAGATGGGGAACACAGCAATAGTAATCACGAAAAGAAATTTAAAGCAAGTTTCTGTGATGAAGGCCTCTTTTCTCAAATATATAGGGAACTGAGCCTAATTTATAAATAAAAAAGAGCCATTACCCAATTGAAAAATGATCAAAAGATATGATCTGTGCCCATCATGCATATGCTTTGATTTAACAATACCACTACAAAACATGAATCCCAAAAGAGATCGACAAAAAAAGGGGAAAGGACCTATATGTACAAAAATATTTATAGCACCTCTTAGGGTAAAGAATTGGGAATTGAGAAGATGTACAGCAATTGGGGATGAATAGATTGTGGTATGTGATTATGATGGAATACTATTGTTCTATAAGAAATGACGAGTAGGATGCTCACAAAAAAACCTAGAAAGCCCTTCATGAGCTCATGCAAAATGAAATGTACCATGTACAAAGTAATAGCAATGTTGTGGGATAATCAACTGGGAATGACTTTGCTATTCTCAGCAATACACTATTCCAAAGCTACTCTAAAGGATTTATGATAAAAAAAATGCTATCCATACCCAAAGAAAGAACTAACTATATCTGAATACAGATTGAAGCATACTTTTAAAAAATTAATTAATTTATTTTTTATTATAGCCTTTTATTTACAAGTTATATGCATGGGTAATTTTTCAGCATTGACAAGTGCCAAACCTTTTGTTCCAATTTTCCCCTCCTTCTCCCCACCCCTCCCCCAGATGGTAGGTTGACCAATACATATTAAATATGTTAAAGTATAAATTAAATACAATATAAGTATACATGTCCAAACAGTTATTTTGCTGTACAAAAAGAATCAGACTCTGAAATAGTGTACTATTAGCCTGTGAAGAAAATTAAAAATGCAGGCAGACAAAAATAGAGGGACTGGGAATTCTATGTAATGGTTCTTAGTCATCTCTCAGAGTTCTTTCCCTGGGTGTAGCTGGTTCAGTTCATTACTGCTCCATTGGAACCGATTTGATTCATCTCATTGCTGGAAATGGCCACGCCCATCAGAATGGATCATCATATAGTATTGTTGTTGAAATATATAATGATCTCCTGGTCCTGCTCATGTAAGTCTCTCCAGGCCTTTCTGAAATCATCCTGAAGCATACTTTTAAAAATTTTATTTTTTTTAAGTTTTCTGGGGGAGATCTAAGTTTTCTTTTGCAACATGACTTCTTTGGAAATATTTTGCATAACTTCATATTTGTCTTCCCAATGAGGGGCGGGGAAGAAGAAAGAGAATGTGAAACTCAAAATTGTAAAAACAAATGTAAAAAATGTTTTACATTAAACTGGAAAAATAAAATATAGATGTAGATATATAAACAAAAAAGACCCTTACTTGGTTAATTCTTCCCCACTAGTTATCATCATATATCTCTCCTATCTTTTGTGACCGAATTCCTTGATGCCGTCTACGAAAAGTACTGTAGTTTCTTTTCACTCTCTGCTAAACCTTGGCAATCACTTCTGGCGTCATCACTCATCTGAAACTGGTCTTTTCAAGGCTACTGACCTCTTAATTGCCAAATATAATGGTCTTTTCTAAATCCTCACCCATCTTTATCTCCCTATTGCCTTTGGCCACTATCAATCACCATCTTCTTGAGACTTCTCTCTACAGTTTTGTGACACTGTTCTCTCTTAGTTTACCATCTACCTCTCTGACTAACCTTCTCTCTATGTTTTGCTTACTTTTCATCTTCTAATTCTGAGGCTCCCTCAAGCATATTTTTCACTTTAGTTTTCTTCCCTTTTTTGGCCAACATAGCTAATATGGAAATATGTTTTACATGACTTCACATTGTACATGTGTACTATACTGCTTGGATGAATGAGGGAGGGGCTGGAGCATTGGAACTCAAAAAATCAATGTTCAATTTAAAAAAAAGTTTTACTTTTGGCAATTGTCAATGCTGTAAAATTACCCATATATATAACTTGTAAATTAAAAGCTATAAAAATAAAAGTTTTAAAAGTGACCTGGGAGGGTCCCACAGGGCTCTACCATGGATTTTCTTCTCTTTTTCCTCTATATTATTTCACTTAATGATCTTATCAGCTCCCAGAGTTTCAAATATCTCTATGACAATGACCCTTAGATCTACTTGTTCAACCCTAATCCCTCTCCTAATATCCAGTCTCACATTTCTAATTACCTACTTGATATCTGGATAGTCCATAGTCACCCTAAACTCAGTGCCCTAAAGTGAACTCAATTTTTTAAATGCTAAATCCTCTGCTTTCTCCCTACTTCTGTAGAAAGCAACATCATCCTTCAGATTCCACAGACTTCAAAACCAGGAGTCATTTTGAACTCTTTACTATTTCTCACACTGCCCTTTCTACCTCCCACCCCAACACATTCATCCAAGCTCTAGCCAAGTCCTGCTGATTTCCCCTTTGAGACATCTCTAGTGGGAGCAAGTGGTCATAATTGGGGCAATCAGGGGAAACTTCCAGGAAGTGCCGTCTGAACTATGCTTTGGAGGAATTCACAGACTCACAGTGGCAGAGGTGAGGAGGGAGAATATTCCTGGCAAGAGACACATAGCTGGAGTGCCGAGATGGGAAGTAGAATGCCATGTATGTGCAGCATCTCCTACATCAATTTGCCTGGAACAGAGAGAGTCCATGAAGAGAACTATTGTAAAATAAGACAGAAAAGATATGAGGGACTTAGATTGTCAAGTTTAGTATTCAGATTATTGTTCTGTAAAAAACGACCAGCAGAATGATTTCAGAAAGGCCTGGAAAGACTTACAAGAACTGATGCTGAGTGAAATGATCAGGACCAGGAGATTACTATACACTTCAACAACAATATTATGTGAGGATGTATTGTGATGGATGTGGATTTCTTTGACAAAGAGAAGATCTAATTCAGTTCCAATTGATCAGTGATGGACAGAAGCAGCTACATCCAAAGAAGAAACACTGGGAAATGAATGTGGACTACTTGCATTTTTGTTTTCCTTCCCAGGTTATTTTTACCTTCTGAATCCCACTCTTCTTGTGCAACAAGAAAATCATATGGTTCTGCACACATATATTGTATCTAGGATATGCTATAACATATTTAACATGTATAAGACTGCCTGTCATCTAGGGGAGGAGATGGAGGGAGAGAAGGGAAAAGTCGGAACAGAAGTGAGTGCAAGGGATAATGTAAAAAATTACCCATGCATATGTGTAATCTTCTCTTTTCTCAAATATAATCGTTCTCTGGGTGCAGTTTTCTTGGGGAGCTTCTGGAGGCAGCCTTAGTTTCAGTTCAGTGTAATAATCACCTCAAATGCAGCCAGCTGTTAAAAGTTCAGATGCTTTATTGTCTCTTCTAAAATAGCCTGTTAGTTCTCTTAGAGGCCTATCTCTCTCCTTGGTTCTAAGAGCTCCTGTTGCTAGTCTTTTAGCTCTTCCAGCTTCTACCTCCAGCTCAACTCCAAATCTTAAACCTCCAGCCAGCAGAAAGGTGGAATATGGAATGAATCTGACTCCTTCTCTGAGAACTTCTAGTGGGCTTCTGTATCTGGCCCTGAGAGCTTCTTGCTATGCTGTACACTGAGTATACATCAATCATTATATCACTAGGAAACCATTATTTGTTGTAGGATTAAATCAATGCTAAATTAGATTTAACCATTCCACTTGGTACCTTGTTTCAAGTTGTGGCCCATAACATCTCTTTGTCGGGTCAGATCAATTCTACTGTCTTAATACTTTGTAAGAATCCTAACATCTCCCATTTTCTTTTGATTTTAAAACATAGGTACCATGACCTCCCTGACTTCTCAAGGAGGTGAGAACCCCCCAAAATAAAGTGATCACGCCTTCCCTGACTGCTCAAAAAAGGGGTGAAAAACACCATAAAAAGAAGGTGGTCATGCCTTCCCTGACTGCTCAGGAAGGGAGATGAAAACACCAAAGGAAATGGGAAATCAAATCAGATTAGTGGGTTTCTGAAGGGTCTCACTCTTAAAACAGGTATACTTAAATCCATCAATATGGGAGGTATTACACATAATTACATAAATTACATAAGCACATAGTAACATAACACAGGCTAGTAGTGATGTGATAAATAACATGAATCAACATGAGGAATTAATACATGTCCATAAGTCCTAGAAATTGTCCAAAAGGAATCTATTGTCCATTAGTTCATGTGCCAGGAATCCAATAATTTTTGAAAGCTTTGAAGTCCTGCAATAGTCTCATCTTGTGTTAGGAAATTCAATGATTCCTGCTGGTTTTCAAGTCCTGAAACAGTCTTTATCAACAATTTTTCATCTCAAGGAATCCAGTGATTCCTGCTGGTTTTCAAGTCCTTCAACAGTCTCATTATCAGCCATGCTCTTTCAGTGTCAGATGTTTCTTAGACCTTCTTCTTTGTTTTGAGGTTTTTCTCCTTTTCTGTCTCTCTCCAGATGCTCGTTGCTACCCAGCTGTTTCCTTCTCCATCTGTAGGAATAAAAGCAAACCCTCTTCCCCAAGCAGTTAACCTATCTAATTCTCTTCTATTTACCACCTTTGGGATTTCTCATTATCATCTGGCAATTACATTGGAGCTGTTTGCACTGGACACTGCCCTGTTGGTTTAAAAAGCCTGTATTCTCCCCAACTGTAATCCCTTTCTGCCATCTGATTGCTTTTCTATTGGTTGATTATGTAATCTCTTTCTGCCATGTGATTACTTTTAGGCTGATAGATCGCATCAGAACCCTGACCTTCTACAGACTCTCTGGGTGTAACCTCAGCTGCCATCATGCCCCACCTGTCTTTTGTATGATATTTTGGGGCTGGGCCCTGCCTCTCGTTTCCCTGGGTCAATCTACATTCAGAGGCCCAGTGGAAGCCTTGGTTGCGTTTTGGACATGGGGTTTTGTGTTTTCTTTCATCCTTCTTCTCACTCTATCTTTATGCCTACACTGGGCTCTCAGATGTCCAACTTTTCCATACTGAAAACATCAACGAGTTTCTCTAGAAGTCCCTTGCCAAGAGGGACCCTGTCTCCCCATGTTCATCATAGTCTGTGTATAATAAGCATTTGTGCCATAGCACAGTGTCTTATAATCTCCTCTAAAGGAGCATCTTTGTCTAGTCCCCATATAATTCTTCTGCAAATCTCATTGGCATTTTCCTTAACCAGATGTCTGGTCATTATTTCTGTAGCTGCATTTTCTCCCATGGTTCTTGTGACAGCTGTTTGCAAACATTCCACAAAATCCACAAAAGGTTCATTGGGACCTTGCTCTATTTTTGTGAAGGCTTCCCCTCGATTTTTTCGTGGAAGGGAACCCCAAATAGCAATAGCAATTTGTTTATAAGCTATTATGGGATAATTAATCTGTGCTGAATTCTCTCCATACTGACCTTTACCTGGTAGTTGGTCAAAAGCTACATTAGCTCCTGTTTGCCTATTGTGTTGGGCTTGAATCCTACATAATTCATGATACTCTGAAAGCCACGACAAGTTTTGTCCAGATTCTAAACATGTCCTAGATATAGATTTCCAATCACTCGGGGTTAAGAGTTCATAAGCCAAACTATCTAGTAACATGTTAACATAAAAGGATGTAGCCCCATAAAGAGAGCAACCTTTTTTCAAATCCTTAATTTTTTTCCAAATCAAAAGGAGTGTATCTTCTCCTTTTTTGACCTGAAGAGTCATGTTCTTCAGTCACAGGATATGCATTTATAAAATCAGATACATTCTGTCCTTCATTTTTTTGCCTTAACTAATGCCTTTTCTAATCTTATCACAGGCTGCTTCATAGGAGGTTCTGATTGTGTTATTGCCTCTCTCCCTCCTCCTTCTCCCTCCACCCATGGAGGGTTAATTGAGGGAGGGAGGTCAGGGGAACGATCTAATTTCTCCTGCTGTGAATTCTTATCTGATTCTTCATCCTTTTCACCTAGTTTAGTTGGCACCTTCCCCTCCTGCTCTTTCTTCTTTTTCCTTATTCTAACACTTATATAATTTCCTAAAGCAGTTGTATTAAATTATATATATTAAGTTTATCTTTGGAAATTGAGTCAGTTCCATTATCATTATAGGATTGACAAAATTGCTCCCCTACTAATTTCCACTCCTCTCGATCCAATTCTTCTTCCGTAGAGAACCAAGGAGATGTGTACTGTACAGTTTCTAAAAGGTCAGTGATCTGCTCCCAAATCATAATCAAACCTTGGCTTTTTATAACCCTGACAATGCTCTCTACACATTTTCCTTGAAGAGAAGGCTGTTTTCTAAATATCTATTCCCTTTCAGCTGAAATTCTACTTTAACTCTTTAACAAAGTTTCCTTGTTCTACTCACCTCAATTTCTGGGTCACAGATGAAGGTTCTTGGTCCCACATTCAGGCACCAAAATGTAATGTTTTCTTTTCTCAAATATAATCACTGGGAGCAGATTTCTTGGGGAGCTTCTGGAGGCAACCTTAGTTTCAGTTCTGTGTAATAATCACCTCAAATGCAGCCAGCTGTTAAAAGTTCAGATCCTTTATTGTCTCTTCTAAAATAGCTGGTTAGTTTTGTTAGAGGTCTATCTCTCTCCTTGGTTCCAAGAGCTCCTGTTGCTAATCTTTTAGCTCTTCCAGCTTCTACCTCTAGCTCAACTCCGAATCCAAAACCTCCAGCCAGCCAGCAGAAAGGTGAATATGGAATGAATCTGACTCCTCCTCTGAGAGCTTCTAGTGGGCTTCTGTGTCTGGCCCCTCAGGGCCATAGCTTCTTGCTATGCTGTACACTGAGTATACATCAATCATTATATCACTAGGAAACCATTATTTGTTGTAGGATTAAATCAATGCTAAATTAGATTTAACCATTGTCTCCTCAATTCTATTTAGTACCTTGTTTCAAGTTCTGGCTCATAACATCTCCTTGTAGGATCAGATCAATTCTACTGTCTTAATACTTTGTAAGAATCATAACACATATGTTCTGTCAATAAAAAGTTATATATATATAAAAGGCAGACCATAAAAAAGTTTAGTATTCAGTCATGTCTGACCCCATTTGAGTTTTCTTGATAGAGATACTTGCCATTTCCTTCTGCAGCTTATTTTATGGATGAGGAAACCAAGACACACAGGGTTAAATGACTTGCCCAGGGTCACACAGCTAGTAAGTATTAAGTGTCTGAGGTTAGATTTGAATTCAAGTCCTCCTGACTCTGAAGCTGCTGTTCTATCCACTATACTGTTTAGCTACCCCCTTTATTTATTTTTAACATTGATTTTTTTTTAAATTTTGAATTCCAAATTCTTTCTCTCTCTCTCTCTCTCTCTCTCCCACCATTCTCCTACCTAGTGAGAAGGTTAGCAATAAGAAATCAAAATAAATACAAGGTGAGAAACACAAAGAAAAAAATATCTACCTCAATCTGCACTCAGGTAATCAATTCTGTCTCTGGAAGTGGACGCATTTTTCAACCTGAGTCCTTTAGAATTGTCACAGATCATTGCAGATCTGTGTTTTTGAAATATCCCTTTGGAGAAGACTGAGACTGGAAACAAGAGACTGATAAGGTGGCTATGTACCTAGAAAGAAGAAGATGCATTCAAGAAATGCAGTGATGGGGTGGGCAAGATTTAGCAGCTGATGGGATGCAAAGGTTTGAGAGAGAGTTAAGTGTCAAGGAGTCACTTACTAGCCACATGACCCTGGGCCCATCACTTCACCCTATGTGCCTCAGTTTCCTCATCTGTAAAATGACCTGAAGAAGGAAATGGTAAATCCCTCCAATAGCTGCCTAGAAAACCCCAAATAGGGTCACAGACACTCAGCTATGACTGAAATGACTCAATAACAAAATATCAAGGATGCTTCAAGTTTGCTAGATGGTGTGATACACAGGTGCTGGGCCTGGAGTTGGGAAGACCTTAGGTGAAATCCAGCCCTGGACATTTACCAGCTGGATAACCTTAGGCAAATTCACTTAATTGCTGTCTGCCTCAGTTTCCCCACCTATAAAACAGAGGTAATAACTACATCATAGATTTGAGATTTGTAAAGTGTTCTGAAAGCCTTAAGATAATATTTAAATGAGAGCCACTATTACTGTGACTAGAAGGATGGTTGTTTCCTCCCTCAACAAAAACAAGGAATTTGGAGGAGGATTTAGAGATTTAGAGTCTGAAAGGATCTTGGAGGCTTGCTCACAAGTTTATGGTCCACTAGAACTTTCATATCTTTTTCAGAATAATCTTCTCTTAAGAGCCAGAAGGGATCTTAAGGACAACTCATGGGCATGTCACATAATCCAGTTGCGTCACCAAAGTATGATATGGAGGATAAAGTAATGGATATAGAGGTAGAAGACTCAAGTCCTGCCTCTGATCTTTACTTTCTGTGCAAAGTCATTTGAATATTAAAAAATACTTAAAATTTAAAAATATAAATATAATATAATTTTTTAAAAGGTAACTCATTTAATCTTTATAAATACTAGAAAAAATTTGCATTGGGAATTCTCAAACAGGGAAAAAAAGATCCATCTTTGAAATATTGGATTCATAATAATTTTTGAATGAATAAATGAAAAAGACTTTTAAGCATTTACAACATATGAAATACATTTTGACCCAAATACAAATGTGAAATAGCTTTAGAAAAGTCCCTCTTGTCAAAGAGTTTATATTCTAAAAGGTGGAGACAATACATATAGATGGGTACAATTTCAGAATAAAAGGCCACATACAGATATCGGGTAGGATAATTAGGTCCAATGGTCGA
Source organism: Antechinus flavipes (assembly GCF_016432865.1). Lineage (NCBI taxonomy): Eukaryota > Metazoa > Chordata > Mammalia > Dasyuromorphia > Dasyuridae > Antechinus > Antechinus flavipes. The sequence continues at coordinate 694,411,968 of NC_067398.1, forward strand.
AAATGTTTGGTAACAGGGTCATAGTGATTCAGAGGGTGCAGTATATGGTTTGGAGTCTACACTACTGGGGGTAATATCTACATGGATGAGAAAAAAAATCCATCAAAGTGTTAAAACTCACTGGGGCAGAGCCGGAGCTGGGTATATTTTCAATTAGCAAGTAAACTGTGTCAAATAAATTTGTTTGGTTATTTTTCCGTTGTAGCTGATTCTTTGTGACCCCATTTGGGGTTTTCTTGGCAAAGATACCAAAGTGGTTTGCCATTTCCTTCATTTTACAGTTGAGGAAATGGAGGTAAACAGAGTGAAGTGACTTTCCCAGGATCATAGAACTAGTCAGAGGCCAGATTTGAATTCAGGGAGATGAATCTTACTAAAGCAAAGACATGGTGGAGTTGGAAAGCAAGGTAAATTGGGAAAGGAGTTCATATCATCTTCCTTCTCTAATTTACCATCTCTCTAGAGATTATTTTCTACTGAAGGGCTTCAAATATGATATATTCACAAGAGAATATTGGGGCTTTGGAGGTAGAAACTGTTTTGGTTTTATTTTTGTGTCTTAAATATCTAGCATAGGAACTAGAAGAAAATAGGTATTTAATAATAGGTTTATTGTTTGTAATGACCTCCCATGATTTCAGAACACCCATGACAAACAAGGCTACCCATCTCCTTTCTCACAGAGTGAGAGAAATATATTTTGGGATATAGCTAATATGAGAGCATTAATTTTGTTTGATTGCTTAACAAGGAGCTTGTTTGGGTTTTTTCAGAAAATGAATTTTCATCTATTAAAAAAATAAAACTTTAAAAAGTGCTTTTTTGATGAATGGATTGATATACCAGACTGGGTCCCACTACTTATTACAATTATATACGTTGTCTTCTCCTCCAAGAGAATGCAAGATCCTCAAGAGCAGGGACTCTTTTTGTCCTCGCTGCCTGGCACAGAGTAGGCACTGAATGAATGCTTGTTTGTTTTTGAAATACATTTTTATTGATATGTTTTGTTTTTACATTACCCAGATTTCCTTCTCCCCCTCTCCTTCCCAGAAAGCCATCCCATATAACAAATAATTTTAATAATACATAATAGTGATAAAACATTTAACATATTGATAAAATAAAATGTTAAAAAATATAAAGATAAATGATAAAATAATTTGAAAATGACTTTTTTTTAAGTGAAAGAGGAAAAAATCAGCAAAACCAATCAATACATATAAAAAAAAATCTGAAAATATAGGCCCTTTTCCATGCCCCTGGTTCCCCCATTTCTGAATGAGCAGCTTGGGTTGAAGTCGGGGTCACGCCCGTCAGCCATGCCATGGTACTTGGAAGTCC
>NC_067398.1:694418311-694423311 GCF_016432865.1 Antechinus flavipes
ATTCAGCCATTCCCCAATTGATGGGGATTCATTCAATTTTCTTTTTAAAATTTTTCATTATTATTATAGATATTTATTGACAAAACATATGCGTGGGTAATTTTTCAGCATTGACCCTTGCAAAACCTTCTGTTCCAACTTTTCCCCTCCTTCCTCCTCCCCCCTCCCCTAGATGGCCGGTGGACCAATACATGTTAAATATGTTAAAGTATATGTTAAATACTACATATATATATTTATACAGTTACCTTGTTGCACAAGAGAAATTGGATTTAGAAAGAAGGTAAAAATAATCTGAGATGGAAAACAAGAATGCAAGCAGATAATAACAGAAAGTGAAAATGCGATGTTGCATTCACTCAATTTTCATAGAGCTGCCACAAACATTCTTGCACATGTAGATCCTTTTCCCTCTTATGATCTCTTTGGGGTATAGACTCAGTCTTGGCAAAGCTGGATTGAAGAATATACAGTTTTATAATGTTTGGGCATAGTTGAACCCTAATTTTTTTCTTTCTTATTTTTTTCAGAATATGCCTAATAAAGACTTTTTGCATGATTTCATATGGAAAATGGATATTGTAATTCATGACTTCTCAATGGATGTGGAGGGATGAAGGGGGAGAGAGAGCACCTAAAACTGAAAATGAAAATTTTAAAAATTTAAAATAAATAGTGTATACAGCTCTCCACATCCAAAGTCCTGCACTTCTTCAAAGAAAGAAGGGAAGTATATTTCTTGGTCGTTAACAATTATATACAGCTAAACTTCTCAAGAACAAATTTCTAAGCATCACCTTTAGGAGGAAAGCCTGGCCTTCTGATCTTTTTTTTTTTTTTTTTAAACAAATTCTGCCTAAAAGTCTAGCACCTTGGGGATTTCTCTGTAGCGTGTGATGCTATTGGATGGCATTTTACTCACAGGAAAACTTTTAAAATTGGAATCAATCTTCTCAAATCTTGCTGCTGCTTTATCAATTAAATTTAGGTAATATTCTTCATTATCTGGTGTGTCTCAGGGAATAAGTCTGAGGAAAGGGAGAAAGCTTGGGGAATGGTTATTATTAAGTTCATCGTCTTCTATGGGCAAGGTTCGTGATGCCCCAAAACAGTTACAATGGTAATATCAAAAATTTCTGATCACCATACAGATATAATAATAATGAAAAAGTCTGAAAAGTAAAGAGACCCCCCCAAAATGTGGCATAGAGACACCATCTGAGCATGTTATTGGGAAAATGAAACCAAAAGTCTTCCTCAAGGCAAGGTTGCCACAAACCTTTAATTTGTTTAAAAAAAAAAAAAAACAATGTCTGCAAAGCACAATAAAGCAAAATGTCATAAAATAAGGCATGTTTATACATCATTACAATTAGCAAAATACCTTGATTTTATATCATGAGCTTATTGGTTGGTCCTTTCACTATCAACTTTGACTTATTAACTATCATTATTAACTTATCAACTCTCCTGAACACTTGTATAAATATATGAAAGCAGCTATTGAAGAGAGGGAAAAGAACACTGACTCTGCACATGAAGGACTTGGGTGTGGGTCCTACCTCCAATTCTAATTATCAGTATGACCTTGGATAAATCTAGATGACTTCCATAAAACTCAGTTTCTTCACCTCTCAAGGAGAAGGCTTTGATGGCTCCCAAGGTCCCTTCCAAGTCAAGATCCTGGAGCTATGATGCAATGTCCTATTCAATGTTACTCTTTTCAATTCAATTCAACAAACACTTAATAAACCCTTATTTTATATATAATATCATGGTAGATATTGGAGAATAAGGACAAATACCAAAAAAGTGCCTGTTCTCAAGGAGTTTATGTTTTACCTGGAAGTAGAGGTGAAAAAAACTGAACACAGATTATAAAATATATGTCAGTGCAGGCCATTGCCTTTAGGCAGAAACATTTGGACGGTGGAAATAGCAAGAGAGGTATATGGGCTGACCGTACCCACTCACCTAGAGCTGGTCTCAGAAGATGGCACCCGGATTTCATTTACACCTGTCCAGGTACAGGCAGTCTGTCTAGCTTTCTTCTGGAGAGCCAAAAAATGTTCCCAGCCTCCTAGAATCTCCCTCAGTATATGCAGGGCTCAAGCCTGAGTTTAAAAATTTTAAGAAGATCTGTTGTCTTTCAAGTTTCCAAGTTTCTCAAAATTGGCTCAAGTTTCCCTGGCCATTAAAATTCTTATCTCTTTTCCAACTTCACATGACCCAAAGGAATACACACTGTTATTATAAATTAGAACACAATTATTGAATTGGAGGAGGGAAGGGAGGAAGGAAAAAAAGGAGAGAAAGACAGAGACAGAGAGTTCAAACAAACATTAAAACTCTCCAGCTCCACTGGTTAAGTTCTAAAATCTGAGCTCAACTTCTGTCCAGGAAGCAGCTGTATCCAGAAGCCATTTGTAAAGTAGATCTACAAGGCATCTTTCCAATATTACAGAGAGGGAAAAAGTATTCACCTCACAATAAATGGCAACCCCATTTTAATTCCTATAGAGATAGCAGTGACTTTCTACTACCCTGATCAGGGTGTTGGTTTATTATACTGTTTCTCCCTCAGGGGATGTCCCCATTTCATTTAGATTCTGCAAATTTCCTTTAAAGATTACTCCTATCTTTATGTGTTTGAGAAGGGGAAATTGATGAGCCTTTCTTTTTTTATCTTTAATTTTATCAAAGCTTTTTATTGACAAAACATATGCATGGGTAATTTTCTCAACATTAACCCTTGTAAAACCTTTTATTCCAAATTTTCCTCTCCTTCCCCCCACTCCCTCCCCTAGCTGGCAGGTAGTCCAATACATGTTAAATGTGTTGAAATACATGTTAAATCCAATATATGTATATATATTTATATAGTTAACTTGCTACACAAGGAAAATTGGATCAAGAAAAAAAAACTGAGAAAGAAAACAAAAATGCAATCAAACACCAACAGAAAGAGTGAAAATGCTATGTTGTGAACCACAGGCAGTTTCCACAGCCCTCTCTGGGTGTAGATAGCTCTCTTCATCCTTCAACAATTGGAACTGATCTGAATCATCTCATTGTTGAAGAGAGCCACTTCCATCAGAATTGATCCTCATATAGTATTGTTGCTGAAGTGTATAATGGTCTCCTCCTTCTGCTCATTTCATTCAGCAACAGCTCCCTTTAGGCCTTTCTTGATCAATTAACTTTCACCCAACCCAGTTAATGAAATCACAAAAGAAACGGGATGGATAAGGGAAGCTGAGGTGCTAATGTCTTTAATAAAATATAAAGAAAGTTTTACTTTTATTTATACTAGTTACTTCTTTAAAGCTTGTGAAGTTTTCTGAACAATTCGTAAAACTAAAGGGCAGCTAGCCTTTGGCTGGTTAAGCAGTCTGTGATCCTGGTGTCTTTTTAAAGAGTGAGACACTTTAAGAAGTGAGTCAAAGCGAAGGTCACCTTGTAGAATGTCTCTTCTAGCAGCAGAGAGGAGAGCCAGACATAGAGAAAGGAGACCGTTCTTGAGAAGGAATTATTCTTGCCTTTTTCCTGGCTCTTCTCAAACAGGTGGGTGGGGAGGAAGGACTAGGAGATATCTTTCTAGTGTCTCTCTAGTCAAGATGTAGGAGCTTGGCAAATCAAAAAAGAATCATTGGAAAATGAGTTATGGAGAGACACAGGCTCAGGGAGCTCAACTGAGTGACCTATTTGGCAAAGATGTTGTACCAAAGGAAAGCAGAATGAGTACATCATGAAAAGAGAGTAGGTGTCAAAGTCCCAAAGTACTTGATGCATGATTTGCTTTTGGTCACACATGTTCCCTACATTTATATCTGTCTGCAAGTGTACCATATGAGTTTGACCTGATTGCACATGTGCAACTTCTATCAAATTAGTTACCATTTCAGGGAGGGTAGAGAGAATTTGGAACTCAAAATTTCAAAAAAGAACGTTTAAAATTGTTTTTACATGTAATTGGGAAAAAATAAAACATAATATTATTTGTCTAAATATTTTATTTATAAATTTGTACACCTGTTTTTCTCACTGACTGTGTATTTGTGGGAGATTTTGCCCCATGATTAATGGGAGGATCATTTTGTAGCCGTTGGTCTTATGTTGTCATTTTGATAAATGCCTCTGCTTTGGCATAAACTTATGACTAAAGGCATAAACACCGATGGGGGCTCTTGTGCTACAGTTTTTGGAATACAGACCCACAGAGTACCTGGAAACTGGACTGATTACCCCTAAGAGGACTCAGCCATTAAGTAAATGCTGAGAAGTAATCCAAAAAAAGCACTACATGTTCTTTCCTCCTGAAGCATATGAGCTTCCTGAAGACAAGGATTCATTTTCATCTTTCTATCTCTAGCACTTAGCATTACAGCAATCAATCAACTAATCAATAAACATTTATTGACTACCTACTATGTGCCAAATACTGCACTAAATACTTAATAAAATCTTATCAATAATGATTGATATCGCACAGTAAGATATGCAAGTAGTGGTAGCTGAATCAGCATCCAAAGTTAGGGAATCTGATTCCAAAATCAATGTATTTCCTACTCCTCTTTTGAGATTTCCATAATTTCCATTCATGCATTCAAATTTTATTGCTTAGTTATCTATATGCTCCCTATTTCTTCCCAACATCTGGAACTGTACGTTCTTAAAAGGAGAGGTGTTCGAATTTGGTTGAACCAGTGCTTTACTACATACAGAGTCAGAGGGAGATGAGAATAGTTGTCACATTTTTGTCTTCAGGTCCATATTGAGAATGAGAGTTACTAAATAAATTGAATGAAAATGATATCGGATTCTGTCTAATTACACTGACTAAGCTTGACCCCGAGGAAGAGAGTTTTTAAATGTACCTCCCTCCCATCTTGATATTAAAGGGGACTATGGGTATAGAACACTGATTACATTGTCAGATGGTTGATGTATTATTAAGGTTTGTGGAACTACCTTTTTTCTTTATTTCTTTTGTTTTTTGT
>NC_067398.1:694428311-694458311 GCF_016432865.1 Antechinus flavipes
GGTCATGAAAATTTTGGCAACAGTAAAAAGCATCAACTATTTCACCAAGATTGAATTCTTTATGTTAAAATAAATCAGCACATGCAAATTTTTTTCATCTTTAATAAATGTATACCAAAGAATTGTTTTAAAATAATGTATACCATTAAAATATATGTATACCAAAGAATTATTTTGAAATAAATTCCTTTATGATTTATTATCAGTAAATGTCTGATTTGTATACCTACTTTAAATACCTATATACTCAGGGTTACATAAAAATTTTTTGGGTGAAAAGTGGTCACAAATGGAAAAAATTTAAGAATCCCTGATTTACAGGACCTTAGTGTTCATTTAGGGGTTTTTAGGATCCTGAGCTGGGGGTTGTCTTGGAGGTCATAGCATCCAAGCCACTAATTTTACAGGTGAGGAAACTGAGGCCCAGAAAGGTCAATGGCCTGGCCAGGGTCATACGGTGAGTGTCTGAGACAAGATTCAAACCCAGTCTTCTTAACTGAAAGAGCAGCACAGTTTCTACTCTACTGAACTGCCTCTTACCCCTCTTTAGTGCAGCCACCTGGTTTTTTTCTTTATTCGGAAAATGAGTTTGATCATACTTGCATTAATTGCCTCCCAGGCTTGTTGGGAAGCTCAAATGCCATAGTATTATGCAAAGCACTGCGCAAACCTTAATGTGTGATATAAATATTGGACACTTCTTGTTATATGGTTTTTAAGAACTTCTGTAGTAAATATATATGTGTGTGTGTGTGTGTGTGTGTGTGTGTGTGTGTGTGTGTGTACATATATATATATAATAGTCATTACCTTGAGGTCAACCTTAGGACCAGCTTCTTTCCTCATGACGTAGCTGACCTTGATCCTGAAAGATTTGGATTCCTGTTCCATCATACTGAACCACACTATGTGACTCCCCGGTAAATTGCCCAAGCTCTCAGCAACTCTTAAGACTTTAAAGTGCAGAGAAGATACCTGACCTACATCTGGAGAGGGAGTTTCTTTCTCAAGAGTTCCCTAGACTAATGGAATCACATGACTGATCCCTATGCACTAGTTCTGGATTTCAATTTCAACATGTTATCCATGCATTAGTCCATTCCTTTGTTCTTGTTAACTAACAAAACTATCACTCAACATAATACCCTGTTATTAGTTTCTTTATAATTATTACTATATTCAGTATCCGACAGTCTTATCTTTAAAAGGATAATCAGTGAAAGATATTGAACAGCCAATTTTAACCATGTGGATTAAAAACATAATCAATCTCGCCATTGTTTCATTCTACCAAAATTTTGAATAATTAATATCCTTACAAAGATTTATTATAATGAATATCCTTAGTTCAAGTAAAAAAGACAAATATATTATTGAAAATCTCATTCAATCTCCTTCCCAGGACCTAGCTATATAGTGAATTAATCAATTAGAAGAGTATCCCCAAGCCCTTTGCATCCCTTTGCAAAAAAAAAAAAAAAAAAAAAAAAGAAAAAAGAAAAAAAAGAAAGGAAGGAAAAAATATTGCTTTTTTGTGCTTTTATTTTGGTGAATGATTCAGAAATTTAAGGATTTAGATCTTTGAAATGGAAAAAAGAAGACAAGAGAAAGTATTCTGAAAGTTTAGCTATTCAATTCAATATTTAAAAAAAATAAATGTTTTTGATGCTCTTTTAAAATTGCTTTTTCTTTTCAAATGACACCTACTGGGGGCACAAATAGTACATGTTTAACGACTGAATCTCTAAAAGAGAAAAATATACATGACATACTTAAAGCTTTATCCGCATTAATAACATTTTCTCCATCACTTTTTTTAAACAATCAACAATAAATCAAGTCTTGATTTGTACTTAACAATTTTTGAAGTGTAAAAACTCACTGAAAATTTAACAATCAGCTCTCACAAGCTGATTCAAACTGGGTCTAGTACTCTTCTGATTCCAACTCTTCCTCCTTTCCTTCATAATGAAAAGGAGAAAGAGAAGAGGAGGAGAAGAAAAAGAGAGAAAGAAGAGGAGGAGGAGGAGGAAGAGGAGGAGGAGGAGGAGGAGGAGGAGGAGGAGGAGGAGGAGGAGGAGGAGGAGGAGGAGAATAAGAGAGCAGACTCCTGAGTCTTCAACTAACCTTCACACATCACAGAAGTCCCAGAACTCAACAACTCCAGAGGAGACCAGATAAAAGTGGGAAAACACTCACCAGCTATATGACCCTGGGCTAATCATTTCACCCTGTGTGATTCAGTTTCCCCATCTGTAAAATGACCTGGAGAAGCAAATAGCAAATGGCCCAGTATCTCTGCCAAGAAAATCCCAAGTGGGATCACAGAGAATCAAGCATGATGGAAACAATTCCACAACAAACAATGGGATTCTCGTCTCCTGTTGCTGAAAGAGAAGCAGCCAGGACTTGCCCTAGCTCTCATAGCTGCCGCCCCATCCGACTGATTATGGTGAGTCCCTAAAACCCCAAATCCTTTCCAGCACAGCTGCCGTCTGTCCACCCTCCCCTTGTATGGGCGGAATCATTTTGTCCCCGAGGGCCAGACCTTACCTTCATCCCTTGTGATTTCCCCAGCCCCAGCTCCAGCTCCCTGACTTCCTGAATCTGCCCATCGGGGTGTCGAGGTAGTTTCTCCTCCTAGGTTGTCATGACCTATAAATGTGATGAGCAAGCCAACTTTACCTTCATCTAAGTCACAATAAAATTCTGAACCAGCGCTTTGAACCTCACCACAACCCAATGAGGAAGGGAGAAACGAGATATTGTTAGATCCATTTTACAGATGAGAAAAACTGATATCCATAGAGACCGATCTGCACATGCTAGGGAGGATTTAAACCCAAACATCCCTGCCTCCAGACAGCGAATTCTACAAGAAGCACAGCAGCCCCTTCCAGGAGCTCATTGACTGAAAATTTTTCAAATGGGGGCAGCTAGATGGTGCAGTAGACAGAGAACCCTGAAGTCAGGAGGTCTGAGTTCAAATCTGTTCTCAAACCTAATCCTTACTGTGTGTGATCCTGGTCAAGTCACTTAACCCCAATTGCTTCACAAGAAAAAGAGAGAAGCTTTTGAAGCATCCGTGCTATTTGCATGGTCTCAGTTCCTTACAAGAGTGACCTTCTCCTGCAAGAGCATTCCCCCTAGGAAGTCTGAGGCAGTGGGGTGCCGATTCCAGGCTCCGGGATGTTAGCATGGCTAGCATTTGCAGATGCGAGGCAGCCAGGTGGCGCTCCTGGACTCCCGAATGCAACTCCAGCCCCGGACACTTACTAGCTGTGTGACCTGCATGGGTCATTTTGCTCAATCTCCTCACCTGTAAAATGGGGATAATAATAGCACCTCCCTTAAAAGGGGCGTGGTTTTGTGAGAATAAAATGAGGACACTTGGGTGGGGCAATGGATAGAGCACTAGTCCTGAAGTCAAAAAGATTCATCTTCCTGAATTCAAATCTGCTGTGTGACTCTGGACAAGTCACTTCACTCTGTTTGCCTTAGTTTCCTCATCTGTACAATGAGCCAGAGACCACACTAGTATTTTTGCCAAGAAAACGCTGTGAGATCATAAAAAATGAGACCCTACTAAAAAAAAAAAAAAAAAGCTGAATCTTTGTAATTTGCAAAGTGCAAAGAGTTATATAAATGCTAGTCTTTCCCTCCCAGAGTCATTTATTTACCTATTTAGACTTTTTTTTTGTGGTGGACTAGATTAAGGTAGATTCTTTGCCTCAATTGCTTCATAGCCTTAGTCACTGAATGGGTGTTGCCTCAGTCAGACTGAGACTGTGAAAGTTTAAAATGGTCCAGGTATCCCATTGCACCCAGGCCCATCTGCGGCCGTCCTGCTCTGTATCTGGTCACTGTGCCCAGATGGTTCTGGAGGGGAAGTGAAGCCGGTGACCTTGCCCAGCCCTCCCCCACCTACATCCAATTCACTTTCATGTCATGACATCATCTCTCTGACGTCGTGGTCCTCTGGAAAGGAAGCACAAACAACCCCAAGGGATGGTGATAATGATAAAGAGGGAGTCAGAGAGGCAGCAATTAGGAGAGAGGGTGTTCCAGGCTTGGGGAAGAGCGAATGAGGAGCAGGAGACAGAGTGACAAATCTCGAACTGTCCAGAACATGAATTTAGGAAGTGAAATGCCATGAAATCAGACTGGAAAGGTTGGTTGGAGCCAGACAGTTGGGCTGGCTTCAAATGAGAGCTTGAGAACAAGGGGCTCCCTCTGCCACTATATCTTCAAAGCATTTTAAAGATCTTGGAGAGTTTTTTGGGCACACAAGAAATTGTGGCTCTTGCAGAGTTACCTTTTTAATATATGTCAAAGATAGGATTTTAATATCTTCCTGACACTCCAGTCAGCTTTCTATCTACTGTAACAGTGGTGGTGATTGTTGTTCAGTCAGATCTAATCCTAATGATCCCATGGACTTTTGGGGGTTTTTCGGCAAGAATACTAGAATATTTTGTCATTTTCTTCTCTAACTCATTTTAACAGGTGAAGAAACTGAGGTAAATAGGAGTAAAGTTCAGTCAGGTCTAATTCTAATGATCCCATGGACTTTTGGGTTTTGGGGGCAAGGATACGAGAATGTTTTGTCATTTCCTTCTCTAATCCATTTTACAGATGAAGAAACTGAGGTAAATAGGAGTAAAGTTCAGTCAGGTCTAATTCTAAATTACCCCATGGACTTTTTTTTTTGGTTTCTTTTTTTTTTAATTGGCAAGGATACTAGAATGTTTTGTCATTTCCTTCTCTAACCCATTTTACAGATTAAGAAACTAAGATAAATAGGGGTCAAGTGACTTACCCCGGATCACACAGTTAATAAATATCTAAGGCCACATTCATGGGGCTCTAGCTACTGAGCCACCTAGCTGCCTCTATAACAATGGTATCAAATTCAAATAGAAATGGGACCATTAATCCATACACAACGATCGCTATTGACCTCTAGTGTCTGAGATAGAATTTGAACTAAGAACTTCCTGACCTGAGGCTCTACCTACTGCATCACCTCGTTGTCCCTCTTCAAAGTGTTATCCAGGGTCACAAATTCATACATAAATATCCCTAATCACCTACTGACTTCGTTCTAAAATGTAATACTATCTATTTTTAATTGTATTTTTATTTATGTCATTAAATATTTTCCATTACCTTTTAATCTGCTTCTGGTCTCATTCTAATGGAGCTTCAAGGTGTCTTTTGACCCTTCCACATTAGGTCATATGGCTTCTTACTTTCACTATGGAAAGTAGAAATAGAATGGAAGTTACCACAAAGTTCTCTAACATAGAGAATGCACAGGTTAAGAGTATGTGCTCGTTAAGTGAAATTATTAGAGAGAGAGAGAGAGCAGGACAGATTTTTCATGGTGTTTCCTCCCTACCTGCCCATTCTTCAGGGTATTATGGGTGAAGACCAGAATGTGCTTTCTGCAGTTAAATATGGAGGAGCTGCCAGATTTATACAAATTGTTCCGGAAGGCAGTTAAATTCAGGAATTACTAACACAATGGTTTAGAATAATCATCTAATGTACTTTGACCTTTTGGCTGTTTAGAGAAATCATGCCTCATAAATCAGAAAAGCATTGTGGGTGTAAAGATAGAAAATGCACTGAATGAAACTCTGTGAAAACCGACAGATCTCTAGTCAGAGATCTTTCTAAATAATTTCTAAATAAAATATTTAATAATTGATTATCAAAAAAAGTTTTCCTTTTGGAAAACTTTGGAAAAAGAATCAGAGAATGGCAGGACTCAGACACTATCTAATCCATAACTAGAGTGAGATAATAGGACTTCATTCATCTCCAGGTCACTTAAATTTATAAAGCACAAAAATTGAAATGCTGATTTTTAGAGATTGTGTAATTTTTAAAAAAAGATAAGTAATATAGCATTTTAAGTATATTTTACATATATTTTGTGCTTCTATAAACTTATTTTCAATACCCTTAACAAAACCCTAAGAGAAAAGTGCTCTGTTTGGTATTCAAAGCCCTTCTTAGCTCTGCCCCTTTAATCTTTCCAATCTTTTTTTCCCCAATAGTATTTTATTTTTCCAAATACATATAAAGATAGTTTTCAACATTCATTTTTGTAAGACTTTATGTACTGAATTTTTCTTCCTCTCAAGACCCAAAGAGAGCAAGCAATCTGATATACAAGCTTTCTAGTCTTATTACACCTAAATTTTCACTTCTACCCTATTCTAACACGTGCCATCCTGGCTGTTCCACAAGCAAGACACTCCCTCGCTCAGCTCCAGCATTTTCTCTGACTGCTCTTATGTCTAGAATTCTCTCTATACTCTGTTCTAACTACTGACCTCCCTGGCTTCGTGTAAGTCCTAACTAAAATCGCATCTTCTAAAAGAGGCTTTCCCCAGCCTCTCTTAATTCCAGTACCTTCCCTCTGTTAATTATTTCCTATTTATTCTGCATCAAATTTGTTTTGTTCTTATCTGTTTCAGCAACATTTTAAGACCATCAGCTGTGAATGATTTAGCTATTCTCAGCAATACAATGATCCGAGATAATTTTGAAGGACTTAGGATGAAAGATGCTATCCATCCCTACACAAAGAACTGATGATGTCTAAATACAAAATTGTATTTTCTGGTTTTTGGTTTATTTTCGTTTACAATGAGACTATCATGGAAATGTTTTTCATAACTACACATGTATAACTTTTATCAAATTACTTGCCTTCTCAACAAGGAGGGAGAAAAGGAGAGAATCTGGAACTCAAATTCTTAAAACTGAACATTTTAAATCATTTTTACATATAACTGAGGAAAAATAAAAAAACTAAATAAAATAATTTTGAGGAAAGTAGGTTCAGAAAAACATAGCAAGAACTATATAAATGATGCAAAGCAAAGTGAGAAGAACAGTAGCAATAATGTTGTAATGATGATCTTCTGTGAAAGACTTGGTTATTCTGATCAATACAATTAATCAAGACAATTCATAGGACTCATGATGAAAAAATATCTCCCTGAAGAGAGAGAGTTAAAGAACTCTGAGTTCAAAATTAAATATAATTTTCTTACTCTTTTTCTTCTTCTTTTTTGTTTTTTTTTTTGTTTTTTTTGTTTTTTACTTTTCTTTCCTGTGAGGTGGCTAATATGGAAATATGTTTTACACAATTTTACATGTGCGATTGATATCATATTGCTTGCCTTCTCAATGGGTGTGAGAGAGGTTGGCTGGGAAGGGAAGACTTTGGAACTCAAAAAAATTTTAAATGCTAAAATGTATTTGTTTGCATGTTGTCACCCCCATTAGATTGTAAGTTTCTTAAGGGTAGAAGCTGTCTTTTGCCTCCTTTTTTTTTTTAAATCCCTAGCACTTAGCACAGTGCTCTTACATACTTAATAAATATTTAATAATTGATTATCATAAATATATACATTTTACGGAAGAGAAGGGTGAAAGGGTGAAAGCAGTTGTAAAATTTGCCCAGAGTCAGACAACTGGTAAGTTAAGTAGGAAGAATTTGAATTCAGATATTCCGTACTTCAAGTCTATCATTCTATCCACTATATATCCTAACTATCTCCATAATGTCTCAAATACAAGTCCCTCTTCCAACTTACTTGACATGCACAGTAACTGCCCTAGTTCACACCCTTAATTTTTTTTGTCAGACCACTATAATAATTTCTTCATTGATTTTCGGCCTCCAGTTTCTTCCCCCTCTCTAATTCATCTTTCACACTACTAGTAATACACAACTCACAATGATGCTACTGCTCTGCTCAAAAATCTTCCATGGCTCCCTATTGCCTACTAAAATATAAACTCCTAAGCTGGTGATTACAAGTCTTCTATTATTTGGCTACTTTTCCTACTACTTCTCTTTAAGCACTCCACCTTCCAGACAACTGAACTACCCTCCGTTTCCTATCTCTATGCGTTGCTCACATCATCATTCTCTAAAATACATATAGGATCGTATTTTTATAGTTTTATAGCTGAAAGGGATCTTAGAGACTGTTGAGTATAATCCCCTCCTTTTGTAAATAAAGAAATTAAGGTTGAAAAAAGTCCCTACCTGTCTGAATCCCTTTGACCCCCTTATTAAATCTATAAATCAAAGAGATTAAAGAAAGTAGGAAATATTTGTAGCAGATTTTTGTAGGGGCAAAGAACTGCAAACTAACAGGGTGCCTCTCAATTGGGGAATGGCAGAACAACTTCTGACATATGAATGGAGTAGAATATTAACTGCACCATAAGAACAATTGTAAGGGACAATTTCAGAGAAACCCTGGGAGATTGGTATGAACTCATGAAAAATCAAGTGAACAGAACTAGAACAATTTATACAACAACATATATATTGCAAAGATAAATATCTATGAAAGATTTAGGAACTCTAAGCAGCACAATGACCAATCATGCATAAAGACCAATAATGAAACATGTTCCCCACCTCCTGACAGAGAGGGGAAGACTTAAGATGCACATTGAGATATACATTTCTGGGTATAGCTTACGTGGGGATTTGTTTTGCTTAACTATTCAGACTTGTTACAGGGAATTTTTCCCTTTTTTTTTTTTTTTGCTGAGACAATTGGGATTAAGTGACTTGCCCGGGGTCACACAGCTAGGAAGTGCTAGATGTCTGAGACGGAAATTTGAACTCAGGTCCTCCTGACTTCAGGGCTGGTGCTCTCTCCACTTTGTCACCTAACTGCCCCTCCCTTTCATTTTAATGGGGGAATGAGAGAGTAAGAAAGTTAGTTTTTGTTCATTTAAAAAAATTAATTTAAGAATTAAGAGAGGCTATGATTCCTGAACACATATCAGAGGAAGGATTTTCACTCTGATCTCTCTGACTCCAAACCCAATACTCTAGCTCTTATACTGCAAGAGTAATTTACCAGGCTACTCCTGAAGAGATATTTGTTCATCATTTTTTATGGAAAAATAATATTCCATTACCTTCGTATACCACAGATTGTTCAGCCATTCCCCAACTGATGGGCATCTATTCCTTTTCCAATTCTTTGCTACCACAAAAAGAGCTGCACGTATGTGTCTTTTTCCTCCTTTATGATTTCCTTGGGATGCAGACCCCGTAAGGGCACTGCTAAGTCAAAGAGTACGCACAGTTTTATAGTCCTTTGGGCAGAGTTCCAAATTCCTCTCCAGAATGACTGGATCATTTTACAACTCTACCAACAATGCATTAGTGACCGAATTTTCCCTCATTCCTTCCAACATTTATCATTATCTTTTCCTGTCATCTTAGCCAATCTGAGAGGCATGACTCAGAGTTGTTTTAATTTGCATTTCTCTAATCAAGAGTGATTTAGAGCACTTTTAAAATATAACTATAGATGGCTTTAATTTCATCATCTGAAAATTGTCTGTTCATATCTTTGACCATTTATCAATGATAGAATGACTTGTATTCTTATCAATTTGATCCAGTTCTTTATAATTTTACAGATGAGACCTTTATCAAAAATACTGGTTATAAAGATTTTTTCCCAGCTTTGTACTCCCTGATTAATCTTGTTTCTGTTGGTTTTGTTTGTGTAAAAACTTTTTAATTTAATGTAATCAAAGTTGTCCGTTTTGCCTTTCAGAATGTTCTCTAGTTCTTCTTTGGTCATAAATTCCTCTCCAAAGATCTGATAGGTAAATTATCCCTTATTCTCTTAATTTGTTTATGGTGTCATAATTTTGCCCAAATCATGTATTCATTTTGACCTTATTTTGGTGTGGGGTGTGAGAAGTAGTTCTATGCCAAGTTTCTGACGTATTATTTTCCAGTTTTCTCAGCAATTGTTGTCAAATAGTGAGTTCTTATTTCAGAAGCTGGAGTTTGGGGGTTTCTCATTTACTAGATTGTTCTAGGCCTTGGTTATTGTGTCCTGTGTATCTAACCTATTCTACTGAGCCCCCACTCTATTTCTTAGCCAGCACCAAATGGTACTGATGACTGCTGCTTTATAATGTAGTTTTAGGTTTGATACTGTTAAGCTATCCTCCTTTGTGTTTTTTTTTATTTAATTCCCTTGATAGTCTTGACCTTTTGTTATTCCAGATGAATTTTGTTTTTATTTTTCTACCCTGAAGAGATACTGAAGACACAGTGACTGTTCTGAGTGGCAATATGACTATTAAATTAATTCCAAGGTGATATAGAGAGAAGTGGGCAGTCCTGGAGAAATATTCCCAGCGAGGGGGCAGCACAAGTGTCCTGAATCCTTTTCTTTTTTCCTCCTTTAAAAAGGGAACCCACCCCCAGCCAGCCAAGTGGACCACAGGCCCGTTTTGGGTTCCCTCTACTTGCCTTGTCAGTATTACAGATTGCTTAAAAATGGCTTCACCTTTACAGGTATAAATGGATGAATAAATGAGCATTTATTGAGTACTCATTGTGGAAGGCAGTAAGCAAGGGGCATACAAGTATAAAGGGAGGACGTCCCCTATTCTCAAGGAATTTATATTCCAATGGGGAGATACCACACATAGAACAGTGGTAGCCAGTGAAAGGTAAAGTCACTGGTTTGATGAATGGACCCATGGAAGAACCAAATGATGAATCCTTTCCAGAAGCAATGGATTTGATTACTTTTCCCAGAGCAAGAGATGGAAAGCTGTCTAGGCAGGGAAGAGGAATAGTTAGAGGTATGAAGATGACATCTTTGGATTTAGGGAGATTAAGAGTGTTCAGCCATCATAAGGCTTCAAGACAAGTACTAGAGATCCAGTGGAAGAATGAGGTTGTAGAGGTGGCTAGAGCAACAACAGAATCACCTGGTGGGGGCAGCTAGGTGGCGCAGTAGATAGAGCACCAGAGAAGTCAGGAGGACCTGAGTTCAAATGTAGCCTCAGACCTTCAACATTTCCTAGAGGTGTGACCTTGGGCAAGTCACTTAACCCCAATTGCCTCAGCAAAAAATTAAAAAAAGAAAAGAAAAAAAAAGTCACCTGGTGGCTGATTTTGCTATTGCACCAGGGATTAATCCCCTTGATTGCATCAATAACCCCAAATTGAACATCCATATCCCAAATTAATACCGTGTGTGTGTGTGTGTGTGTGTGTGTGTGTGTGTGTGTGTTGAGAAGCTCAGAAACTTTTGCTTTTTATTCCTAACTGATAGGTCCATCCAGCAAGAAAGTGTTCAAGACACTAATGCATTGTTGGTGGAGTTGTGAACTGGTCCAATCATTCTGGAGAACAATTTGAACTATGCCCAAAGGACTATAAAGCTGTACGTACCCTTTGATTCAGAAATACACCTATTAAATCTGTATCCCAAAGAGATTAAAGAAAAAAAGAAAAGGACCTATATATACAAGAACATTTGAGTAGCTCTCTTTTCGTGGAGGCAAAGAAACTGAAGAGATAGCCATCAACTGTGGAATGGCTAAGCAAATCGTGGTACATGGTTGTGATGGAATACTATTGTGCTATAAGAAGTGATGAACAAGATAGTTTCAGGAAAAACCTGGGTAGACATGAACTGATGTGAAGTGAAATCAGCAGAATCAAGAGATCATTGTACACGGTAACAGCAATATTGGATGATAATCAATCGAGCCATTCTGAGCAATACAATTATCCAAGGCATGACGATTATGAAAAACTTATACTGAAAAATGCTGTCAACTTCCAGAGAGAAAATTGATGGATTCTAAGTACAAGCATAATTTTTTCACTTTACTTTTCTTGGATTTTTAAAAAATATAACTAACATGGAAATGTTTTGCATGATTTCTCATGTATAATTGATATCACATTTCTTGTTTTCACAGTGGATAGAGGAAGGGAGAGAGAGAAAATTTAGAACTCAAAAAAAATTTTAATGAATTAAAAAAAATTATTGTTAAACTACTTTAAAAAAAGGAGGGGGGAGGCCTAGAAGAGCTTTGTGTTGTTGTTTATTTTTCCTGATTTAGGTATTATAGTATTTAGAGCTGGAAGGAAACGTGCTGATCTTACTTTCACTAAAGTAAAAGTTCTACACTAAACTGGCAGAGCTGTGATTCAAACCAAGATCCTCCGACTACAATGATAGCATAGAGTAGGCTCTTTACTTGCCTCCACTTATCCCTTGCTGCTTCCTCTGGAAGTAGGGTCTGCTTCTGCTCCCAATATTCTATCTCTGTGTGAGAGGATTGAACTAAATGGCCACTAAAATCTCTCCCATATCAATGATCTTATGATCTTTTCATGGACTTTGGCCACCATCTCCTCTTTGTGTTTCTGTCTGACTGTGGAAGTTGGGATTTACTATTAGGATTTTTTAAGACTCAAAGAGGGGCCACTAGGTGGTGTCATAGTTCATAAAGCATGTAGTCTATAGAGTCAGGAAGACTCATCTTCCTGGGTTCAAATCTGACCTTAGACATTTACTAACTGTGTAACCTTGGGCAGATCACTTTACGCTGTTTGCCTCAGTTTCCTCATCTGTAAAATTAGAATAATCACAATTCCTACTTCCCAGGTTGTGGTATGGATCCAAAGAGATATTTATAAAGTAAAATCCTTAGCACAGTGCCTAACATAGAGTAGATGCTTAATAAATACTTGTTTCTTTCCCTGTTCCCTCCACTTCAACTCATAGAACCCTTGATTTTTTTTTCAAAATTAAACTTAATACCACTTCTTACAGGAGGGCAACTTTGCCTGATCCTCCTACTAGAATCTCTTCCTGATAATTATTAGGAATAATGTTATTATATTGTATAATTAATCATATGTATTCATGCTGTCTTCCTGACAGAATGTAAGTTCCTTGAGGGCAGAAACTATTCCAGTTTTGTCTTTGTATCTTCAGGACCAAGAAAGATACCCAGAACATAGTAGGCATTTAATAAATATTTGCTGATTAATGGACTGGCTACATATATGTATGTATATAAATATATGCCTACATATCAATATTATTTTACTATTATATGAATAACCAGTAGTTAAATTGAGATCCAGGTTTTCCTTCTGTTTTGTTATAGAGACCCAGTTTCTGTGGAAGGTCAGTCTCTGAAGAACATTACTGATTGAGATTACCTCTAACTTTCAGGAAACATGCTCTTTGATCTTGGGATAGATTCCCCCAAGTAGGAGACCTTCTATTAGAGTATAAACGGAATCCATAATGGGTGAATTCTAATCCAGAGGAAAAGAGCCCTTGTCCTTATCCCCTTCCATTAGAGTTTAGGGTGACCCAGCTCATGAAGGAGAAAATCAACCAGAGTGATCTGGACAGAGACTGCTGGAGGCAGCTGAATCTCAAGATCAAGCCAAGTTCTCAACAGAAAGAGTAGTAGATTTCTAGCCTACCTCCTCATTAAATATCCACCAATCAAGATTGATTTTCATTTGTCAGGGGCATTCCCTTTCAAAAACATTATTTAAGATTTGGGGCTTTCCATGTTTTTTGTCTTTGGCTATCTAGAGAAAGTACTGACCTTTACTTCTATTGATTACCAGCCAGCCTAATTAATAAATTGATTATTAATTACTCAGAAATCTTACCTCTCAGTTTTTCAGTCGTTACAAGCATCCATCTATCTAATGTACATCCATCAAATTCCCAAAAGATTGTGGGATCTCATCACTTTGAATATTCTCTCCAATTGTAGATGGCTGAAACTCTGAAAAGATGTACTTGAATCTGAGACAGCAGAGCACTTAGGGCTAATTACCTATTCATTGTGAGATAATGTTTCTATATACATATATTTAGATGAGATGGTGATGTGATGGCTCTCCTTACCATTGGTGCTTGCTGAATGTGTGGTGGTAAAGTAATCATAGGCAAGGATTGGAGGGCTGAGGGAGAAAGGGCAGAGTTGCTCTGCCACAGGACGAGGAGGAGAGAGGCTTTAGGGTCCAGACCGGAGAGTCCAGGATTCATCTTTGGCAAGCCTTGGGCAGCTTGCCTGCTTCCTTCACTTCTCCTACTAAAGACTAAGGACTTTGATTGATCCTGACTCTGACTGATCCTGAGGCTCTCCAGAGAGCTAGCCTGGACATTATATCCAACAGTACAGATTGCAATTCATCCATATCTGTCTCCCCTTTATGATTGATTTTTGCCTGTGTCCTCCCATAGGTTTGCCACAGGGGGCCTACTAAGCCTAATGAAACACCTTCACTTTTTCCAGATATTGGGAGAATGTCAGTAAAACATTACCATTTACCTGTCATCTCTCTCTCTTGTCATAGAACAAGCCCATCTTTTCTTATCACTTACTGTTCTTTATAGCATCATGTTGGAGTCAATTCTCAGCCACCACACACCTCTCTGCTGCCCTCGGTACAATATTCATTCTCAATTCTTCAGAGCTGGTTGTGTTCCATTGAGAAGGTGGGCTGGCATCCACCTCCAGGAGCAATTCTGGAACTTTGCCTCATAGTGTTTTCTCAGCTCCATTTAGGGTTTAAAATATAAAATCGTTCACATTCAAAATTTCATAACTTTATCACCAATTGGCTTTTTTCCCCTCATACAAAGTTCAAGCTCTGGGCAAACCTCCAAAATCTAACTTGGGCTCCATTCCCATTGAGATTCTTTGGCCTTTCCATCTGTAGTCCATTCAAATTGTGGCTTAAAGTATACTTCCTGACTGAAATCAGGATTTAAAAGATAGGGTCCACTTTCCACGAGGCAACTTGTAGTAAACTTCCAACACAGTTCACAGCTTTCTTCTTGAGAAGAGAATAGATGCTCTGTGGAGCCATTGGCAGAGAAGCTTTCTTCTTCATGAAATTACTTTGATAGCTTTGCGTTTACTTTTGAGGAGAGAAGAGGAAGGGGAGGTTGGTTTAACTGCATTCTCCTAGTAGAATGGAAGCTCCTTGAGAACAGAAACTTTTCTTTTTTGGCTTTGTATCTCTAGTGCCTAGGATGTGCCTTGTGTCATCCCTCTCTCTTGTCATAGAACCAGCCCATCTTTTCTGTGGCCAAAAAATAATTTATTGCTAAACTGAATAGAATATAAATAAGCAAAATAATTATAAAAACTGGTCATTTGGGCCTTACAATTCTATGTAGCAGCAACCCAGGTATAATCATTCCCATTTTACATATGAAGGAACTAGGGCCTAAAGGGGTTAAATTGCTCCTGGTCATACCAACAATAAGTGTGAGAGATTAGATTCAAACTCACTTTTTCCTGACTTCAAGTATATAACTCTGAATACTGAATATGTATTGAACATATGAATATTGAAATATATACTGAAGACATTTCCTTTCCCCACCTTTCCTATGGTATCGATTGTACCACACGCTCTGATTATTATATGTGTTCTCTTGCTGTATGGGCTATTTATTTCTTGTCTCTCCCAAATGGATTATAAATTTATTGAAGGCCGACTATGGTTCAATTTAGCAAATAGTTACCATAAACCTGTGCTAAACTCTAGGGATACAAATGAGAGAGTAGGAAGAAAATTAACGAAGCCTTCCCCAATCCCTCTTAATTCTGGTTCTGCCCCTGTTTTAATTATTTCCTATTTATCTGATCTGTAGTTTATATTGTATACATTTGTCAGCATGTTGTTTCCTTCATTAGACTGAAAGCTCCTCGAGGACAGGCACTATCTTCTCCCTCTTTATTTCCCCAGCACTTAGCACAGTGCCTGACACATAATAGATATTTAATAAATATTTGTTGATTGATTAACTGATCAAAGTGACAATTGTGTGTCAGACATTGTGCTTAACATTTTACAAATATTATTTCATTTGATTTTCACAAGCAAAAAACAGTTTCTTCCTTTAAGGATTTAACATTGCAATTTGGGAAGGGGATTATAGCATGTACATAGACCAATCAATCTTCAATCATTTATAAATGTCTATCAGGCTAGAATGTGTAGTCACTCACTGACATATTGGGTAAAGAGTTGCCCTGGTTCAAATCTTCTCTCTGATACATGTTGGCTAAGTTTCTTAACCTCTCTCAGTGTTCTTGGCAAACTTCTGTGACTTTAATTAATTAATAAAAGGAATTTCCTCACCTAGGAATTATTTACAACCATGAAATCACAGGTCCAGGGCTTAATTGATATAATATTCTGTACCAAAATAAATATAATTCAAGGCAAATTGGATAGGGATGGAAAACTCTAAAGACCTCTAGAAAAATTCCAAGAGGAAGAAGAGCAGGGATCATGGAAGGTCTAGTGAAGGAGGAGGCACTGAAGGAAAAGGATTTCAAGAGGTAGAATCTACAGATGGAAAGCAAAATTCACAGAATCGAAATAAGAGTAGGAAGTAGCCCAGAGTTCAGTTTGGTTCCAGGAGGGTGCTTAGAATCTATTAGCCCTTGAAACAAGCAGAATCGAGAATACATTGTACACAGTAACAACAAGATTGCGCAATAATCAAATATGAAAAACTTGGTTCTTCTCAGCGCTTCAGTGATCCAAGAAAATCCCAATAACCTTTGGATAGAAAACACCATCTGCATTCACAGAGAGAACTCTAAATCCTCAATGTAAATCAGCACATGCTATGTTCGCTTTTTTCTTTTTCTCTTGTGGCTTTTCTCTTTTGTTTTTACTTTTCTCCCCCAACATGATTCATAAGAGAATATTTTTGAAAAACATAATGTACGTGTATAACCAGAAAAAAAATTAAAAATTAAAAGAAACCTATTACCGCTTAACCTTTCAGGTTTTCAGCCCCCCTCTGATAGGCTGGTTCATGAAGCCCAGGGGATCCCTTCTCAGAATCATGTTTTTAAAGAAATGTAATATTCGGTGACGAAGAGAACCAGTTACATCGAAATGCAGCTACCCAAGTGCTTTTTAAAGACAAGGACACAGGCCCTGGGTCAGAGACCCCGCTTCTGTCTCACACCCTCTGAGACCCCCACAATGGGGAAGAGTCGGGTCAGATGGCCAAAAGCAAAGCCAGGACCCTGGAAAAAGACGCATGGCCCCCAAGCCAACCCCCCTCCCCCTCAATTTGCCTTCTGATTCCCTGGAAAGAAAAGAAAAAGAAAGACAAAAGTCTATGGGTGGAAAATGTAAGTTTTCATCGGGGAGGGAAAGGATCGGGTTTTTGGTTTTTGAGAATGTTTCATTCCTGAACATTTTTCTATTTATTGGGGGTTTTGCGGGGGAGGGGGAAAGGGGACACGCTGTTCTGGAAAATAAACCAGGAACATTCTCTTTTTGCCTCTTGTTGGATTGTACAGCTTCGAAAGGGTCGTTTCCACTTCCTAACCCCACGCTCAATTCCCAGAGGCTTTCGGAGACCGGTTCCGGGAGAACCCTGGAAGGCCCAGTCTTAGAGCACGGCGGGCTTGTGCGCAGGTGCGAGGAGGGGGCGGAGGGAGTGGAAGGCGGAGTCGCCTCGGAGCGCGCAGGAGACGGAAGAGCTCCCGAAGCTGTCTCCGCCCCCTCTGCGAAGGCCTTGTTAGCTCTCCAAGGTCCGCATGCGCAGAGGAAAGGGCAGGGATCCTTCAGCGGGAACTGCGTTTTATGCCTTCACGCATGCTCAATTAAAGAGAGACGAGTCGCCTGACTCCCGGCGTCCATTACGTCTGTCACGTGCTCCCCCTCCCTTTCCCCCCCCCACGCACCTCCCCCTTTCCCCCTCCCTCCGCGTCCTTTCCCCTTCCCTGTTATTCTTTTAAAGAGACAAGAACGCTTTCCTTCAGATGTTAAGGGAGAAGCTTTTAAAAGTTTTTCTTTGTGATTTTAATGGCTTGGGATGATAAAATCGAAGAATTGTTAGAATTAGGAGCCTTAAAAAGAGAAAGAGAAGAGAAAAAGGAAAAAGAGAAAGAGGAAGACGGAGAGAATGACAGAGTAGAGAGAAAAAGAAAAACGGAGGGAATGATGGAGACAGAATGAAAAAGAGAGAGAAGAAAGAGAAAGACAGAATGAGAGACACAGAGAGAAATAAAAAATGAGAGATAGGCCGAAAGAGAGAAAAAGAAAAAAGAAAATGAGAGAGAGAAGTGAAAGAGACAGAGAGAGGCAAAGAAAGAGAATGAGAGACAGAAGAAACAAGAGACAAAGAGTCTATCAGAAGCCTCTGCCCTACCCTGGGAAGAGCCAGCTCTGGGTTCCAGTCTTGCCTCTGTCCTACCCTGGGAAGAGCCAGCTCTGGGTTCCAGTCTTGCCTCTGACATTTACTGCGTGTCTGTGGACAAGATGTGTAACTTTTCCGACCCTCACTCAGTTTGCACATCTGTAAAATGGGAATCATCATGTTTGTTCTAACCTGTTCCCCCAAGCAGGGGTGAATGTCGGTGTCTTGCGGTTCTCAAGTTTATGTAAAGAGAAAGGCAGATTGACTGACTTAGATTTACTGGAACAGTTGTGATATTTGAGCCTAGTCTTGAAGAATGAGTGGGACAATTCATTCAAAGCTGGCAAGTGAGTGAGAAGGAGCTCTTTCAACAGAAGTGGATGGGAATTATCTGATACACCTGGCACCCGAGCAGCCACCCTGGCAAGGGGGGCCCTGGCACTAAGCACAGATTGAGCCTGTGAATAATGTATCAGGTGCCTTGACCTGCAGGAGAACAAGGCCACAGATTTGTAATGAGGCTGCAGATAAGGCTGCCACCTGCCCCAGATCTGCCTGGGCCCCGGCATTGCCAGCCTCCTCTGGCCCTGGGGCCTGCTCACTCAGCCAGCTCGGTCCTGACTAGGGCATCTCATAGAGATGGAGCCAGCAGGAGGCCAGGGCACAAGGGCTCTAGTGAATGGCTAGGTGGGAGTTGGGATTTCCTAAGAAAATCTTTAGAGTTTTCTCCAAACCTTGGGGCAAAGCCCCTGAGTGGGCACTATTGATGACCACAACTACAATCTAAGCCACCACTTATCCTAAGAGAGAGGGAAAGGGAAGAGAGAGATTCAGAAAAAGGGGAGAGAAGGGGGAAAAAAAGGAGAAGAGAGAGAGAAGGAAGGATAGAAATAGAAAAGGAGAAGAAAAAGAGGGAGAGAAGAACATGAAAGAGGGAGAAAGAAAGAAAGAGGAAGAAGAAAAGGAAAGAGACAGAGGGAAAGAAGAGAAGGAGGGGAGAGAGGGAGAGGAGGAAGAAGGGAATAGAAAAGAAAAGAGAGACAAGAATATGAAAGAGGAGAGGGAGGGAAATACAGAGAAGAGAGAGAAAGGAGAAAGAAAGAAGAAGGGAGGAGAGAGGGAGAAGAAAGGAGGGAAATAGGATAGGAAGAAGAAAGGGAGGAAGAGAAGAAGAAAATGAAAGAGAGAGAGAAAGGGATGATGACTAGTCTCTCTTGGGTAATGAACACCTCAATGTTGGCATCTTATAGGAAGTCTGGTAGACAATCCCCAAAGTCAATGAAGTATTTGGAATCTTGACTCTTCTCACTGAAGGAGGGACCAGACTAGTTATTTAGCAAGATTTTATTTGAGAGAAATAGTAATGATAACAAACATATATCTCCTTAAAGTTTTCAAAGTATTTTACATCCCTTGGCTCATTTGACCCTCCACAATGACCTTGTGAAACAGATTCTGTCATAATCCAGGTAATACCAGTCAATCAGTAATCATTTATTAAGTAATTATTCTGTACCAGAAACTCTGCTAAAGGTTAGGGACACAAATTAAAAGCAATTCCTGTCCTCAGGAGCTTACATTCTAAAGGAGGAGGTTGGACTAAATGACCTTAGAACTGTCTTCCAGCCCTTTTGCTTGAACATATAAATATCTTCATCCATGTTGGATTCCCTCAGGAAAATGGAAATTCATCGAGGGCAGCAGTAAATGGGTTCAAATGAGCTGTTTGTCCTTGGTTTTTCTGGAGAGGACCAAGGACTCTATGAGATGATGACGTGCTTGGGAACTGGATTGAAATGAGTCAGACTTTCACAGTCATCAGCCTCACTCTTTATTCCAGAGTCACTGAGGTCCAGTGACAGGACAAAAGTCAGGGTTACTGGTGATGGCCCCGGATGCAGCAGATGAGCTGGGCGCCTTCATGTCTGAACAGGCTCTTAGCACTCCCCAGCACCTGCTTCAGCTGCTTTCATTGCTGTTGGAACAAATTGTTCTCATCCACCCATTCCCCTGGGAGAAGTCTTCACGTGCTTGGGGCAGACATCCCTCTAACTCATCAATGGGTTTGAGGGCCACAGGCTACTCTCAACTTCATTTAGGCCATCTGTTGAGAGCATTTACTAACCCGCACAAGTTACAGCTTCTTGGAGTGAGAGCTGAGTGCTAGATGGATACCAAAATGGAAAGCAGCCCTTAAAAGGGCTCAGCAAGTTTTTACACCAGAGAGGCTGGTCCTCCCCGAACACCTACATGCACCCCACATTTAAGATACAGAATAGATGGAAGGAAACCTCAGAAGGAAACTGTGAACTAGAAGAGACTCCTATAGATGGTGTCTTTTGAGCAAAATCTAAAAGGAATCAGGATTTATAAAACTGAAAATTAAAACAACTCCAAGGGTCTGCCTTATACCTACCAGAATGGCAAAGTTGACCAAAATGAAAATGACGGTTGTTGGAGGGAACGTGGGAAGACTGGCACTTTGAGGTACTGTTTGGTACATGGTGAATTGGAATCGCCATTCTGGAAGGCAATTTGGAACTACACCCCAAATCCCCCTTGCCCTACTCCCATATCACCAAAAAGGTCAATGAATTAGGAAATGCGAGGAAGAGAACATTTCAGACGCCGGGAGCAGTGATTGCAGAGGTGTGCATAGGAGAGAGAGGGTCCAGTGTGAGGAGGAGCAAGCAGCTTCACTCTGGCTGGACTTGTCTGGGGAGAAACAGCCAGGACACCAGTGTCACTGGTCATGGAGAAGAAGTGGGAGGAAGGAGGGGAGGGAGTAAAGCATCAGAAGTCTCCAAAGGTGGAAGTGAGGCTAGGGGGATGAAGGGCTTTGGAAACTAGCCAAAGGACTTTCTATTGAATAGAGCATAAAACAGAGAGCCACTGGATTTAGTGGAGCAAAGGATTAGTCAGTCAGTAAACACTGATTAAGCACCTACTATGTTCCAGGCACTGTGCTGAAACCTACAGAGTTCTGAAGGACTCATGATGAAAAATGCTATCTACTTCCAGAGAACCAAAGAAATCTGAGCACAATTCAAGTTTAATTTTTTCACTTTATTTTTCTTGCAACCTGGCTAATATGGAAATAGGTTTTGCATGATTTCACATGTGTAACTGATATCATATTTCTTGCTTTCTCAAAGTTTTCTTTCTGACCATTGCCTTCCTTTGTCTGCCCTATCTCTTATTACCACTCCCCTTTCTCTTATCCTCTTCCTTTCCTACTTCCTGTTGGGTAGAATGAATATATTCTAAACCCAAATGACACAGAGAGAGACAGAGACAGAGACAGAGAGACAGAGACAGAGACAGAGAGACAGATAGAGACAGAGACAGAGAGAGAGAGAGAGACAGAGAGAGAGAAAGAGACAGACAGAGACAGAGACAGAGACAGAGAGACAGAGACAGAGACAGAGAGATGGAGTGGGGAGGGGGAGAGGGAAGGGGAAGGGGAGAAGGAGAGGGAGATTTGGAATCACAGAACCTATGTTTGAGTCTTGTCCCAACTACTTAGCACCTATCATCTGCCATTGGTTCACTGCTGTGAGCCTCAGCTTCTAAGGAGAATGAAAAAAAAAAGACTAGATTAAAAGAATGCTAAATCTAATATTGGAGGATCCTGACTCTGTCACTGAATTTTTCTGTATAATCTTGGCAAATCAGCTTAGGCTTTCATTTCATTATGGGAAAACAAGGAGGTCGGACTAAATGACCTTAGAACTGCCTTCCAGCTCTTTTGCCCCGAACATATAATTATCCCCATCCATGTTGGATTCCCTCAGGAAAATGGAAATTCCTCGAGGGCAGCCGCTAATCCGTTTCTTTGTGTGCCCAGCCTCTGGCAGTGTCCAGCATATACGTTCATAATGCTGATAGGATTGGATGTCCTTGTCGTTACCTCCCCACACTTTAGTATGTGTGTGAATATAGTTCAGTTTTTTCAGTTGTGTCCAACTCCGTGACCCCATTTGGGAAACCATCGAGTTTCTTGGTAAAGATGCTGGAGTGTTCGTCTTTTCCTTCTCCAGCTTATTTTACAGATGAGGAAACTGAGGCAAACCGGGTAAAGCGACTTGCTCAGGGTCACACAATTAGTAAGTATCTGACTACGCATTTGACCCCGAGTCTTCCCGATTCCAGGTCCATTGTTGTATCCATTCTGCCACCTGGCTGCCCCTGGCACATAGTAGTTGCTTGATAAAAGGATGCTTGCTTCCTTGATCCTTGCCTGAAATAAATGACTGGGAGGGAGAGGGGGAGAGGGAAGGAGAGGGAAAGAGGAAGGGAGAGAGGGAGGGAGAGGGAAAGGAGGAGGGGGAGGTAAAGAGGGAGGAAGAGAGAGGGGGGAGGGAGAAAATCTTTGTCCTTAAGAATCCTAAAACCTTATATTGTGATAGGGTGGACAAAGAGTACACAGAGAAGTACATTTTAAATCTCTACGTAAGGAAGGAGAAACGTGGTTGGCCCCTCAGCTCCGCTAATGTAATCACAGATTTAGTCTTAAATGTTGATGCTCCAAATGGTTCTCCCCAGTGATTTCTTTACAAGGTGTCAACCACTTTCATTGGGTCAGGAAATGGACGACCATTGGCCAAGCAAACAAGCTGACATCGCCTCCCGGGGGTATTAAATAACTGGAGGAATTCCAGCCATCACTCAGTCCAGTGCTTGGACGCTCCCAGTGGAGGAGATTTCATCCCAGGGGACACAATTTGGAAGTTAGAGCCAAGGCCCCCGAGAGGGGAGAGAGAGAAAAGCTTTCTCTTTCCTCTTTTCCTCAACCCTATCCCCACACTGAGCGTGCTGCCAGGGAGACGGGGGCATAGAAAACAAAGCATCCATTCAAGAGGAGACTGAAATACTGAAGATGAAGGGATGCATTTAGTCCAGAGAAGGAGGAGACAGCTTCTAGGACGAGCCAGAGAAGGATGTCAACCACGGACTCCAGAAAGATGTGTAATACTGGCTCTTGCTCCCAGAGCCAGGATGGCTACATGTCCCCATCAAGGTTCAAGGGAATTCTGCAAATATATATATCTTTTTTTTTTATTTATTTGTTTGTTTCTTTGCTGAGGCGATTGAGATTAAATGACTTGCCCAGGGTCACACAGCTAGGAAGTGTTAAGTCAGGTCTTCCTGACTTTAGGGCTGGTGCTCTTATCCACTAGGCCACCTAGCTGTCCCCTCTGAGAGTATACACCCTAAGATTTGAGGGGAAAATTTTTTTGGTAATAATTGTTCTTATACCACTTTACTAAAATATCTTTGTTAAAAATAAAGCTGTCAGATTGATTTCAGAAAAGCAGAGTGAAGTGAGCAGAACCCGGAGAATATTACACAGTAACAACAAATTTGTGTGATGATCAACTGTGAGGGACTTGGCTCTTCTCAGTAATGCAATGATTCAAGACATTTCCGATTTCTATGTAATGGTTCATGGTCATCTCCCAGAGTTCTTTCCCTGTTCTATTACTGCTCTATTGGAACTGATTTGCTTCATCTCATTGTTGAAGAGGGCCACGTCCATCAGAATTGATCATTATATAGTATTGTTGTTGAAGTATATAACGATCTCCTGGTCCTGCTCATTTCACTCAACATCAGTTCGTGTCAGTCTCTCCAGGCCTTTCTGAAATCTTCCTGCTGGTCATTTCTTACCGAACAATAATATTCCATAATATTCATATGCCACAACTTATTCAGCCATTCTCCAAATGATGGGCATCCATTCAGTTGACTGAATCTATGTATGAAAGAAAATACAACAAATTGCTATAAGCCTAAGATGTTGATTAGTATTAGACTGTGAAGGGATTTAAATACTAAATAAGGACTTTGGACTTGAATTTAGAAAAAAAACAGGGAATTACTGTAGGATTTTAAGCAAAGAAATGATATGGTCAGACCTGAGCTTCAGGAATATCATTTTGAAAGCCGGATAGAGGGTAGATTTATAGGCTACCAATTCATTCATCCAAAAAATACTTATCAAACACCTATGGTACACTATCATATGCAAAATATTGATAGAGATATAAAAACAAATAAAATCTAATAGAAGGAGGTATGAACCATAAAGAGATCAATTTAATTCAAATCATATTATCATAGATTTAAATCTGGAAGAAGCCAATGAGGTCATCTTGTCAAATTTTCTCATTTTATTTTTAAAATTTTATTATTTAAAGCTTAATATTCTTTTTTTTTTTAATTTTGAGTTCAAAATTCTCTCCTCCCTCCAATCTTTTCCCCAGCCATTGAGAAGACCAGCAAAAATACATGTTACATGTATAAAACCATGCAAAACTTATTTCCATATTTAGTCATATTACCAAAAAAAAACCAAGAAAATAAAATGAACAAATTATACTTTCCTTTGCATTCAGATTTCTCTCTAGAGGTAAATAGCATTTTTCATCATGAGTCCTTTGGAATTAATTCTTTCATATCTGATCATATTATAATGTTGCTGTTACTGTATACAATGATCTCCTGGTTCCACTCACTTCATATGCATTAGTTCAAATCAGTCTTTCCAGGTTTTTTCTGAAACCACTCCTCTCATCATTTCATATAACACAGTAGAATTCCATCAAACTCATATAACATAATTTATTCCGTCATTCTCCAATTGATGGGCATTCCTTGATTTCCAATTCTTTGCACTATAAAACGAACTGTTATAAATATTTTTGTATGTGCAGGTCTTTTTTCCTTTTTATTTAAATCTTTTTGAGATACAGACTTAATAATGGTATTTCTGAGTCAAAAAGTATGCACACTAGTTCCTAATTTTTCTCTAGAGTGGTTGAATCAGTTTACAACTCCATCAATAATGCATCTATTTTTCCACATCCCTTCCAATATTTGTCATCTTCCTTTTCTGTCATGTTAACCAATCTAATGGATGTGAGATGATATCTCACAGTTATTTTAATTTGCATTTTTCTAATCAATAGTGATTTAGAGCACTTTTTTCCATATGATTATAGATAGCTTTGATTTCTTCTGAAAACTCCCTATTTGTGTACTTTTACTCAGTTCATCAATTGGGATGGTTCTTATTTTTGCAAATTGACTCAGTTCCCCATATATTTGAGAAATAAAGCTTTTAACAGTAAAATTTGCTGTGAAAATTTTTGATATTATTTCATTTTCTATGATACCTTTTTACAAAATGTAATTTCCCTGATTATCTTTTAAAATTAAGTCTCTTTTTACTTTTGCCTTGACTGAGATCATGATTTCTACTCCTTTTTAAAAATCTCAGCCAAAAAACCATAATAGATTATACTCCAGTCCTTTATTTTAACTCTTATGTATCTTTCTGTTTTGTGTATTTCTTATAGATGATATATTATTGGATTCTGGTTCCTAATCTATTCTGCGATCTTCTACAATATGGGTGAGTTCCTTCCATTCACATTCACGATTATGATTACTGTGTATTTCCCTCCATCCTATTTTGTTGTTTATTCTTCTCTTTTTACCTTGTTCTCCTCAAAAGTCTCATGACTGTCTCCCTTTTTCTTATTTCCTTCCCCTCCAACTTCTCTGCTGAATAAGATTTCTAAACTCAAATAAATGTGTATATATATATATTTTTTCTTCCCTCTTCAAATTCATTTCAATTAAAGTTTTCAAGAAGAAGAAACTGAGACCCTTAGAAGTTTAGATAGCTTGCTTAGAATTTGAGAAATGGAGAAAAGTACAAGTTCAGACAGATACTCATTAACTGATACTCAACTGCAGCTGTGCTTTGATACAATATCTAATTTGAGTCTCCTAAAACCCTTTTAGGTAGATATGATAGAGAATACAAATGAGAAACCCAATGACTCAGAGAGGTTAAGCCACTTACCCACAGTCACACAGCTAGTAAATGTCACAGGCAGGATTTGAACAGGACTTCCAAACACAAATCCAGCAATCTATATATCATGCTATGCTGTCTCCCTCTGTGCATTTTAATGATCTGCATTTGTGTTAGACTGAGCATTGGGAAGAAGGCAGGAACTCCATATTCTCTAAATTTTGTTTAGTCAGCAGCCAAGATGGTGTTCAAATACATAACCCATACTTTGCTGAATCGAGAGCCAAAAGGAAGGAGAGAAAGTTAGACCTGGGCAGTAGGGTCTGGGTTCCAATCATGTCTTGTCCCTTACTAACCTGTGTTAGTGATCATGCCCAAGTACACTGAACCTTGGTTCCCCCGTTTGTACAGTTGGGATAAGGTGCAAGTGGTATCCAAGGCTATAGCGAAACTTTAGAAATCACCCAGTTGTAGGATTCATGGATGGAGAGCTGGGAGGGCCTTTTACAAACTAGGACCCAATAAGAGTCAGTGATTTGCCGGGATCCTAAGTGAGAATCTGAGCCAGAGTCCTCAGTGCGCCCAGGCCTGCCTCCTTCATTTGGGTAAAAGCGCTTTGCCAACTTGAGAACTCTGCAAATTATTATTAGATGCCTGCTGGCCGCCTCCTGAAGCCTCTTTTTCAGCTTTGAGTCCCTGGTAATCATTTTCCCTCTCTGCTTCACAGTCCAAAGCTCAGCCCTGCCAGCCCTGCGGGGCACCGAGCCAGGCTGAGCTATTGTCTCCGGGGGAAACACAGGCCTTTTTTAGGGGTCCCTTCTGACCGTCCCGCCCCCACGCCCTGCCCTATCTTCCCGCCTCCCACATTTCTGCCTTAATAAAGGAGGAGGGGCAAGGGAGAGGGGGTTTGCTTCCTGGCTTGGGGATCCCCAGAGCTCCCCATCATCCCCAGAGCCACTGGGCTCTGCTCGAGCCGACCCAGGAGGCGCAAGCGAGGCTGCTCTTGAGTTGTCCCAGCGTTGCCAGGGTGACCCCGGCTGGGTCCTGGGCTCAAGGGCGCGAGCTGCTCCGCGGCCAGGCGCAGGCTGGGCCAAGGCTTTGGATGGACCGTTCCTTGGCTCCTGGGGGTCAGGGGCGGAGCCAGGACACCTCGAGGTGAGTGCGCGTCTCCAGAAAGTTGCGACAGAAGGACGTACTTGAATAGCCTGCGTACGGGCAGGGACCCAGGCTGTGCGAGCCGGAGAGGTGCTGGAGCACCCCGTCCCTCCTCCGAGTCCCCTCTCTCCCCACCGCTTTCCCCACCTCTCACCTTGCCATCGAGCCTTTGGGCTGGGGCTCCCAGGGAAAGAAGGCTGCGGGACACGACCCCCCAAGGATGGATGCCTCCTTAGGCAGGAGTTTCCTAGAGCCCCTTGGAGTCAGGACTTCGAGGTCCCAGTCCTGACGCCTCTAATTACCGTATAAATCGATTAACCTTTCTAAGTCCGAATTTCCTACTTTGTAATAGGGGGGATTGGGGACTAGAGACCCCGGAGTAGTACTTTGTAGAATACTAACACAACTGCTCAGGGACGGTGGCAAGGGGCTGCCTCCGCTCACTTCCCCTGCCTCTCGGGACTTGGGGCTCGGGCTGTCCCGACAGCCCCTCCTCAACCCAGCTTTTTAGAATTCGTTTTTCTTTATCAAGGTTCATCTTAGGTGACACCCCCTATAGAAGGAAGCCTTCCTTGCCTGGTGTCCTGGTCCTAAACCCTGGTTTTTTACTCCTCTGTGCAAACGTTACCTGAAAGAATCTAACCTCCCAGACTAGCTCCCGTGATTCTCCTTCCGCTTTTGCAACCCCCAAAACCTAATGCATTTGTTACTCAGTTGTTTTTCATTCGTTTCTGACGTTCCCCTTACATTTTCCCCCTCCTTTGAACTTTTCTTGGCAAAGGTACAGGAGTATCTTTTCCTTTTTCAGCTCATTTTACAGATAAAGAAACTGAGGCAAACCCGATGAAGTGTCTTGCCCAGTTCACAAGCCAGTTAATGGCTGAGGCCAGATTTGAATTCTGGAAGACTCATCATCCTGACTTTAGGCTCAGTACCCTATCCATTGTGGCACCCTGTCATCCCTTTCCCATATCAATAAATAGGGAATTAAATTACCCTCAAATTCTTTCCACTCTGTAGTATGGCATTGCATTAACACTTCAACGGGTAGCTACAGACTTGGAGTCAGGGAATCCTAAACTCAGGATCCTACTGTGAACTTAGAGTTGGTTAACTTGGAGGCAAATCCCTTCACTTCTCTGATTGTTTTTTTTCCTTCTGTAAAATGGGAACAACACTGCTGCATTTTTGTTTTTTACTCTCAGAGCTGGTTTTTGCACCAAAAGAGACAGTGAACATTGCATTTTGCTTTTATCAGCTTTTATCACCCAGTAATCCTCATTTCCGCTTCTGTTTCTCCAAGTCCTGAGGATTTCCTGATGCAGCCTCAAAACCCCAAGAACTTAAAAAAAACTGTTTAGAAAAGTTTTATTTTTAATTATAAAGCATTTTTTTCTGCTTAACTAAACATCTAAAAAGTTTTATTTTTAATTATAAAGCATTTATTCTTCTTAACTAAACATCAAGAAGCTAAACAAAGCCTTTGCAACAAAAATATATGCAGAGTCAAAGCAAATTCCTATATTGACTAAGTCCCCAAAATGTATGTCCTATTCTTGTAGCAGGAGTCCACTATCTGGTGGGGAGAAAGGGTCAGTGGTGGGAATCCTACCTCGATGGTCTTTTCAGTCGATCAGAGTTCTTAAGTCTTTCAAAGTGCTTTGTTTTTATAGTAATGTGGTTATTGTATGAAGCATCAGAGAGTTCCATACAGAGAGATGCAAACTCTCCCTATATAGTAATTTCCCTCAATTAATTCTATTGAATATAAATAATATTGAGCAAGCTTCGGTAGGTTCAGGTCTCTGGACTTATCACTATGGATACAAAGATATATTTAAAAACAAATAAACAACACAGCTTTCAAGGAATAGAAAATTTAACAAGATAGGGAGGAAAAATGAACTAGTAACTATATAAACACAATAACAAATATACAATATAACAAACTCCAAAGGATGTAGCAAGTAAAAATTTGGATATTATATTTATCTAAGTTGTCTGGCTTCCAGGCTTTATTCACCTTTGCCAACTTGAGAACTCTGTAAATTATGATTAGATACCTGCTGACCACCTCCTGCTGACCACTCCCCCAAAGGGGGCCCCCCCTTTCCCCACCTCCTGAAATTGATCAAATTTCTTAGTATCCAAGATCTTTAAAAAAAAAAAAAAGTCCATGTGGGAAAACTGGGACACTGATGCATTGTTGGTAGAGTTGTGAACCGATCCAACCATTCTGGAGAGCGATTTGGAACTATGCCCAAAGGACTATAAAACTGCATACCCTTTGATTCAGCAGTCTCTCTACTGGGGCTGTATCACAAAGAAACAATAAAAAAAGGGAAAGGACCCACATGTGCGAAAATATTTGTAGCAGCTCTTTTTGTGGTGGCAAAACTTGATGGATGCCGATGGGTTGGGGAATGGCTGAATAAATTATGTATGTGAAAGTAATGGGATATTTTTCTTCTATTAAAAATGATGAATGGACTGATTTTAGAAAAGCCTGGAAAGATTTATATGCACTGCTACTGAATAAAGCCTGCAGAATTAGGAAAACATTATACACAGCAACAAGATTGTGTGACGATCAATTATGACAGACTTGGTTCTTCTCAGTGGTTCAGTGATCCAAGGCAATTCTAATGAACCCAGAGAGAGAACCTAGGAGACTGGATATGGTTTGATATTTTTTAATTAATTTTTTTTATTTTTAATTTAAATTAAATTTAAAATTAAAAAAAAAACATTTTAAAAATATTTTTCTTTCTCGTGGTTTTCTCCTTTTGTTCTGACTTTTCTCTCCTAACATGACTTTTATGAAAATATATTAAAAATGAATGTACATGCATAACCTAAAAACACAATTTTTTTTAAATTCCAGAAAGTGACAGGTGAGAGCAGATAAGTGGTACAGAAGGGATAGAGAATAGAGAATAAGGAGGACCTGGGTTCAAATTCAGCCTCAGACCCTTGATGATT